>NW_006263381.1:762960-786876 GCF_000469605.1 Apis dorsata
ATGCAAAAGAATGCGCATAAAAAAAAGATTAGACGTCGTTCGTACATTTCATTTAAACAAATCAATGACGTACTTAGATTATGGCTTGCCTATGATCTCTTCCATAAGCATAGTTGTATAATCTGCTAACAGATTTATAATTTTTGGCAATCTTATTCTCCTGTATTGCTACAAAATATTTTTGTTCCTTCAAATGTTACATTTATCTAGCAAGGCAATACAAAGATGTAATCGTTATAAGTTTTGCTTAATCAAATTTTTCAGAATATGAACTTATTATTACCTCATATTTTATATGTATTGTACGCATAAAGTACATTTGTGCTATGTCCTAAAAATTTTAACTCATCTTTACTGAAATGAATTATGAACGGTAAAAATATGAATTTTAAAATTACGTAAAAAATTGTTGGCCGTACCATGATACACGTTCTATTAACCCCAGAAAGACCGAGGCTCGAACTATGTAAAAAACTAATGAGAGATATACTAAGTCCACCTAAGTTTTTCATGTTTTAAAAGCAGATATTTTAATAGGATGAGTAATTTTGGATTATGCGGAATATGAATAGAACATATATATTAATATTTTGTATGAGATTTTTCATTAATAATTTATTTAACCCAATCGCGATACATCAGAATTTAATTCTTCACAAGTTTCGTATATTATTACACTATTTGAATGTTTTTTACATATATGTCGTTTACAATTAGTACAATATTGCTTTCCCTTGGATAAGTTATATTTTATTCTTTTATTTCGTTTCCGATACATTTGTAGCAGCATCCTTTTCCTGTTGGTTTTTTTTGTTTTATTTTTTTTCTTTTTGCAGTTAGCTCCTTTATTTTTTCTATATTATTTATTGTATGCTTTTGCAATCTTGTTAAATTCGGATCTCTGTCTAATTGCTTTTGAATCAATTCATTGAATAATTCTTATAAGAAAATCTTTTGTGTATTCATTTTTATTACTCTAATTTAGATTTGCTATTATAAATAAGAAATATGCATTTAGAGCAACAATATTTAATAATGTATAAAACAGAGAGAATTCATCTCCGATTTCCACGTTTATATGAATATATTCTTGCCATTTGGTTTATGACAAATTCCTCTTCGTTGCAATGTAAAATATATTGGTATTTGTTTTTCTATCAATATATCTAATTATCGATTTTTCTATGCGAATCTTTAAACGATAATAAATAAATTTTTAGAAATTTTTTGAATGAAAAAAAAAAAAACATTTTTCAAATTTTGTAAATAGTGGACTCGAGGAAGGCCTTTCTCCCTCCTCCCCCGGTCTTTCTAGGATTAATAATATTTTGTGAAGTGATAAAGAGGGATATTGAAATAATGATAAAATAATAGTTTTCAATATTTAAATAATATCTATTAAGATGAAAAATATTTTAATTTTGGAAATAGAAATCACTTAAATAACAAAGAATTATAGTATTAATTTATAATTTTTTCTTTAATTTATAATTTTCAGGAAATTAATTCATATATCATTATAGTTTTGTATTTTTTAATACGTAATTTAAAAATATATTATTTATTTTACTGTTAATAATACAAAATTGTGAAAAATACAATTTTGTAATTTTAACAACTAAAATATTTTGATGTTCTTCTTCAAAAACACATGAAATTTGATAATTAAACATTATTTCCAATTTCTCTTTTTTCACATACTTATTACAAAATTTATACAGAAAGAAAATAAATTTACGTATCGTTAATATCAAAATTTAATAAAAATCTGAATAGAATATGAAAAAATGAATAAGAAATGAAAAATACAGTCTATGTTTCTCATGCAAAAAAGTTGCTATTAGAACCCGAAAATGTCAACAATAATAAATGTTTTCACAGAGCATATTTAAAATAATTACTTAAAAATATTTTAAGATTGTAAAATAAAAAAATAAATAATAATAGTAATAAAGAGAATAAAAAAATAGTTTTTAACATTTTTGCTCTGTGATAATTTCACAATAAAGGATATTTCCGGGTTCCAATTATAACGTCTTTTTACATTTTTGTTAATATTTTCCCTTTTTATACATATACGTAAATTTTACTTATATGAAAGGACAGAAAATTGTCTTTATATTATTGGTAAAATATATTTGCCTATAAGATGAGGTGCTGTTGAATAGAAATTTGAATAGAAAAATGAAAAGAAATTGGCATAATATAATAAAAAAGAAAATTCTCATAATCATTGAAATACATTTTATACCATTTTATACCTAATTTTAATATGTACAATTGGACGAGTATATTTAAATGTAAATATTTTTTTAATTGCTTTTGAAATAACATTCGTCTTGTAAAAATATTAAATTACATTTTTACACACACACACACACACACACACACCATATATATATAGAATATATATATATAGAAATTTCATTAATATAAAATTTTTTTTTTATTTTACTTTTGTATATTTTACATATATATTAAAAAAGTATAGATATTAAGGATAATAAAAAACAAACAAATAGAATTACATTTATAACATAGCATACAAATTGAATAGATGTAAAAGTTTTAAAAAAGATGTCACTCTTTTATATATATCATTTATAAATTTTTAATCAGCATGATATTATTTGTCATCATTTTCTGGTACTAAGAGATTAAGATTGGCATCTTTGATCATTGATCCTATATAAGTTTCTTCGTCTCCGCGTATGGATAATGCGGTGATAGAAACATTTGTTTTTCTTTCATCCATCATTGCAGCTTTTATCCAATTTGAACTGCTGCATTTTATACAACTATGCGAAGGTATTCTATCTAAACTTACAGTTCTATTTCCACAATCTGCACATTTAAAGAATCTTTTTATTGCATCAATAGCACGCAATAGATGTTTTTGATCCTTACACATGTCAGAAGCAGAAAATGATATATATTTACAAACTAAACATTTAACAGCTTTACAAGGAATTTTATAAGTAGTTAACATTTTCTCTTCTAATTTTTCTTTCATTTCTAGCTTATTGAAATATTTATCTTTTTCTTGCTCATAAGATTTTTCAATAAGATCAATATGACTAGATTTAGTTTGCATCATTTCTTTAAATTTATCTGATAAGATATTTGGTTTTTTTATTTCTTGCTTTTCATCATTTTCTGGCTCTCTTGGTCGTTTTTTCCCCCTTTCTAACTTTTCTTCTTTATTCAAACGTACTTTATTTGGATCCTTAGGTTTGATTTTTCCATTTTCTTTAACCCAATTAACTGCATTTCTTTTAGCAATATTAATTTGTTTTTTAGTTATAGGTTCTGACAAATCTATTATTCCTCTATGACAACCAATACCTAAATGGGGATTTGAAGAAAGCATATTTAAATTTTTTTTTTCTATATTATTATTTTTGCAGGAATTTAGAGATGCTTGAGATAGTAAAGTAGCTTTCCAACCTCTTGATTTGTTTATTTGTTCAAAATTTTTTTTTAATTGTTGTTCTGGTATTCCTACTTTTTCATTTTCATCTCTCATATTATTTAAATTTTTATTAATTAAATTATCATTTTTCTGACTTCCTGAAAGTAATGCTAACCGTTTAGCATCTTTTTCTTCTAATTTTTTGCTTTTCATTGCAATAACAGTATGAAATTCAGGCATATTGTTTAAAAATGGTTTCTGTTGTTGTCGTGTTTTTTTTTTTAACATATCTATTGAAAAATTCTGAGTGTTACTAAATGATTGTAACTCTGCTCTAAGAGAACATTTTTTATATTCTTTTTTCACATGATATAAACAAAATTCACAGCGACTAATATTTACAATAGAATTACATTGTTCTCCATTTTTTTTCTTTGATTTGCATTTTCCCATATCTTTAGATTTACCAAGAATCATGATCCTTTGAGGATTATCAATTGCTAATGTAGCTAAATCAAAATTGTCTTTAGATTCTAAAATATTTGGATTAAGAATACCTATTACAGTTCCAATAGTTGTTTTCCAAAGAGTTTTATGAGCATTACTAAACATAAAAAGGCTTATAGTGTTTATATTTTCAGATAAATCACTTATTTTCCATATAGAATATGAAGTTCCTTTTTGAGAAGTTTTTGGTAGAGATTTATTTATTAATACTCCTGCAATTACCCAATCTTTCTCTACATTTTCAGAATTAAGATGATATTTTATTTTTGATACTGTAACTGCTATTTTATCAATCATACGTGCTTTTAATTCTGCTGAAGAAACAATTGGATTAATGATTCTCAATCCAAAAAATGGATCACTATAAATATCTTTAGAAATAACTGTGATATTATTATTCATATTTACATTTTTATTAATTTTTGTTGCATTAAAATCAAATGTTTTACTATTTGTTTTACATGATAATGGTTTATCTTCATTCTTTTCAATAGTTTCTTTCTTTAATAAAGATTTTATATCACGTCCATAATTAGAATATTTTTGTTTCTCAAAATAACGTCTATCTTCATCATCTGAAGAATCAAGTATATCATCATGAATTTCACTTTTCTTTTGAACATTAATAGATTCATTTTCATTATTTAATTTAGAAGTATTATCTAAAAAATTAAAGTTTAATTCTTTCAGAGTTTGTTTTGGAGATGATTTATTATTTTCTTCTACTTCACTATTAGCTAAAAGATCATTTAAAATATCACCTATATCAGAATCACTATCATTATCCATTTTAAATATCTAAAATAAAATTATTTGTTATATCTCTATATGAATAAGATTATTTATCTATTTTATTATTATAAAAATATATTATTAACCTTTATTACTTACAATTTAAAAGAAAAAATATTTACTTCTAATGCAAAATAATAATTATAAAATGAATCACTAAACAAATTTATTTTTTTAATATTATCAGTTTATTAGCTTAATAAATTCCACAAGCATCAAGCTATATAAGTATTAAATCACTTCTAGCCATTTTTCGCGCCATTTCTTAATAAGAGAACAAGTCAAGTTTTCATTTATACGATTGAAAATTTATTTTTTTTTATTTTGTAAGTAAATATGAATATAAAATTTCTTCTAATTTGTCTAGTTAATATTATAAATAGGAAACATTAAATCCTTCTTAAATAAATGTAGTGAATTATTCAAAAACAATATACAGATAACCAATGGACAATATACAGATAACCAATAAAATTAAACATTCAATATTCGGTAATAAATAATGTAATATCTGCAATTTTAAATATTGTTATATTGTGTAATTAGAATAAAAAAAGTAATTATTTCAAGGAATTTAATATTTCAATAAAAAAATTAATGACTCAATATTTTTATCAAAAAACTACGAATTTATTATTTAATAACAATGTTTGATTTTGCTTGAAGAAAATTATATTATCATCAATATACTCGAGTTGAAAATCAGATATATAGGTTAATCTAGAGTATTGAGGTTTATTTATATATATATTAACGATTTTTTAGTGAAGATTCTTTTTAAATTAATTTATAACATGAAAATCATATAAAATATTTATTATAGACATTACAATTAATTTGAAGGATATTAGAATATTTTTTATAAAAGTAAAAATAGTATTAAAATTCGTAAAATAAATAATTTTTGAGAATCATATTTTTTATTCTTTTTTTTTTATATATTTCAAGATAATATTGATTTTTGAAATTATATATATTTGTATATTGAAAGAAATTATGATTTTTTATTATAATTTTATTAAACAAATTATTAAAAATTAAGACAATATGTATAAATTTATAGATTCGTATATTCGAAATCTTATTTTATTCAATAGTAGAATCATGAAAATAATGAAATAGAATGTTTTTTAAATCATTATGAAATATTATTTTAAATATATGTTTTTGAACATATGAATGATTATTGAGCGAGATAAATATAATGCATGGCATGCATGTTCGTTTTAAATTTATGCTGCAGTAATTATATGCAAGTCATTTCATATTTTTTTACATAAGCTATCATATGCAAAAGTAATTGTATTTAATTATTATTACTTTATGTTTATATGATGGAATTAGATTAAACCATTTAACCGTATCTAAATACGGTTATTCTGTATTGCAGCTGTAGAACCAACGATCGATTCAAGCAATAAGTTATCAATAAAACATTTTCTTCAATATATGTCTATCAAACTTACAATATGCAAGCATATTAGTTTCTATATTATGACTATAGTTTCTTTCATAACGAGAATTTTTTATTTATTTTTTGTTATATTTTCTGTTAAAAAAATCATTTCTTTAATATATAATTTTCAAGAAATATTCATCTCATATCTTTGCTTTTTAATGAACTATATTGATTATTTATAATTGAAATTCAATACAATTTCTTCTTTAAAACAAAGAAAATGAAATTAAATATTTATTTTATCAATATTAAAAATTTGCTTTAAAAAGAATTGTTTCTATTTGAAAAGTTTCATTTAAAATCATTATTGTTTTTCAAAATTAAAAAAATTAAAAATTGAAAGAAGAAAAAGAAATAGAAAAATAAAAAATAAGAATTAAAATATGTTTTATCGTATTGAATCATTCATCTTTTCGAGAAACTAATGAGAAATTTTATCAAATTTAATTCAAAATAATTTGCGATACGAATACCAATAACATTCTTCACTTACTAATCTCAAGGAAAACAGTGTATGACTTCCACCTGTCATGGGGAAAGCATATGGTTATAAAGTTTTTCGAATTGAACGGAACAACGCACAGTGGTTCTCTCTCTTTCTCTTATTCCATTGGAGAGCTCAATATTACTTGCATTCTATGGAAAATACACATTGTAAAAGAACAAATATATATATATATATATTTCAGTTCAGTATTATCGTAATAATGTTTTATACAGTCAGAAATTTATATTTCTACTAGAAATGAATAATAAATTAAATATAAATTAAATATAAAATAAAAATATAAAATAAAATAAATATACATTATTTTTTCAATATTTAAAATTAAAAAACTAGTGCTATAATAATTTCTAAAAATAATATCTTCTTGAGATTAAACATATTTTTTATAAATATTCATATTTCTCTTAGATTTACTTTAGATATCATAAAATATTAATATTTATAAATAAAATATTCAAAAAAGTAAGTATACATATTAAAAAATAAAAATCGTTTACATACATGAATAAACTTAATGCATAAAAAAGGAAATTTATGACTCGTAGATATCAATTTACAGACGATCGATTAACCTCAGTGTATATTGTTGAACGCGTCGCGGTGAAACGCGCGCTCCTCCATATAACGTACAACTAACCATAGCAACGTTATTATCAACACAATTTCTACGAAGTTACATTTTCGTAGAATTAAGGCGCGTAACAAAACTGGAGAATTCTTCATTTTTGTCTCCTTAACGAACTCGGTCATACCTCCATTTGATAGTACCAGAATTCACAATTTCCTCGCTCGGAGTCATCGCCAGTATCGTCAGAGGAAAAGGTAAAATAGGGAGGGCGAGTCCCCTCTAGGCGCGTGCCTTGCCCCTTGATCCCCTCATCATACCTCGTGCGTGACCCCCACCCCTGTATACCACCCACTCACCTACCCCGACCCAGTAGCCCGTGGGCCACCCCACCTCGCCCCACCCCAACACCGACAGCGATTCGACCCCGCGCGCGCACCCGTCTCAAGCGTCGTGTTCGTTCGCAGTCCGTCAGTCTATCGGCAACCTGCGTACCAGTCGTGTCGCAGTGCTTACGTAACAATATATTATTATTATTCTTACTTGCCTGACCGGTGTGTTGTTCATTTATAAATCGCGGTCTACGTTTTTTCGTTCGTCCCTCGCCGAGTTATTCGTCTTTCCTGCTCGGTCTCTCTAATTGGTTAATCATATAATTGTATACATATACAGAATCAATCAACATAACATATACATATCTTTCAATCTACTACATAAACGCAAAGGAATATAATACAAATACACATAAAAAACATACGACGAACGCACGCGCTGCGCTGGCGAAAAACGCGTTTTACGTCTAACGCAAATTGTCGTTACCTGTTTCTTGTCTGCATACATCGCCGCGCTGATACATCCGGATCCAGATCGTCGGTCAACGTTACCGTGCTCATCCATCTCCGTTCGCGTGATCGATTAATACGCGATTAATCAGTATCGTTTAATAAACGTGAATATAACGGAATACGTGAAGAGAGAGCGGATTATATCTCGGTGCTGCATGGGCTACTACCTGCCGGTAGATGAACAAGTGTCGTCGACGAATTACCACGGTAGAGCACGTTCTCTGGGTTTGGCCCTCCTCCACGGGCACGGTGTATCGATTGCTCTAAAATAGACGCGTGGGAACACCTGCAGGCTACATACACATTCTACCTACAACTCAGACCGTCTCGTTCTCTCTCTAGCCCTCTCTCTCTCTTACTTTCTCTCTGCATCGGTCTTTCCTGACGCCCTTGCAGCGCGTGACAGGTGCAACGAGAGTAACGGTAGCAGCACCGCGCTGTTATAGGGCTGGAGGTGGAGGAGGTAGTGACGGTGGAGGTGGAGGTGCAAGCGACGAAGAAGAAACATAACAGGAAGCGGAAGAAGCGAAACGACGAAAAGGAAGAGAGAGAGAGAGGGTAGAACGGAAGAAAGTAGAACCGACACATACATACGTGCGCGCGCGCGTTTAGATACGGAAAGGAAAGGAGTAAAGGTGGAGAAGGAGGAAGGAGGCGAAACGCCTGGGTTTCTCGCGAGAAAAGGGTTATTTCCAGTGATACGTCCTGGAGGCGCCTGTCGTCTTCGCCGGTACAACCATAACGCCGCCCGCTTTAAAACGCCCGAGACGGGATACGGTGGACTCATCGCCGCCACCCGCTCGAACCGCAGCCCCCGGAAACCCCGGACCATCCAGCAAACTCGCTTGCATCATGGACGCACCGCTCTCACAGAGTATGGACTCCGTCAACACGGTGGCCACCGGTGAAGACGAGGTACGTACACCAACTACACTGTATATTGTATCGTTAACGATGCGCCTGTGCATTACGCACGATCCTCTCTCTCTTCATATGTACTAAAGCCGCCGATCGCTTCCTCGTTTCACCCTTCTCCCTTTCTCTTCATTCGTCGCGACAAGACCGCGCGTGTAAATGCTTCTATACATTTGCATCGAACATCCAACATACTACCTTCCTTCCTTCCTTCCTTCCTTCCTTCCTTTCTTTCTTCCTTTCTATCACTTACCACGGTTACTTTCTGTCTTACTTCCACACTCGCCATATTGCTTATTTCTCTCGCGCCCTCTTTGTGTACCTCTCATTCCGTTTTTCTCTTTCTTTCCCGTTTTCTTCCCTCTCCTTCTCTACCTCTTGCTCTTTCCAGCTCTTTCCTCTTCCGTCCATCGTATCCCTCCCTCTTCGTCCCTCTTTTCATAGTTTGCACGTCACGAGACGCGCAGGCGCATTATACGCGCAAACTTTACGTGTGTTTCATGTTGTGCTGTAGTGCATATACATATAGTTATATACATATATGCGACTGAGTTCCGCGTAAGCGTGTGTATAGAGAGCGGTAACGTTTGGAACGTGTATATGGTTAGAGAGAAGGCGGGAATTCGATCGTGCACCACAATACACAGTGTGTGCCGCAGGTGACTCGTTTCCATCGTCCGCTCGATCGGACGGTAGGATGGCTGGTTAGGCTGGTTAGCAGGCCGGCTTCCTTCCTCACAGCCAAGCACCTGAGAGAGTGACGCGCCATGCCAGACCACGCTTGTTATTGATTTTTCCGCAACGCGAGAGCCGCGGAGAGCTAGCTATACGCTCTGTGTCACATCATATGCTGTTGGATTATGGTTTGTCACACGACATATGCATTATCAGAGGCTACTTACATACATAACTGCAATCGCGCGAATCTAACTACTGGAGTTATATGAATGATGCGTACACATATATTGAAAGTATTTCTGCGTGTTTTATTCAGTATACATATTAAATTTAATGGAGTGCGAGATCGTGTTCACTTGTGATGTACCGATCGATCAAATTCAACAATTATTGCAAGCCCCTGTCTCATGAACATTTCTCAATTCTTGATAAACTTTTACGAGATTTGTTGTTCTCTCTATCGCTGGATAAAAATTCTGGATTTTGTGATTTATTAAAACTATTCTTTGCTCAAATACACAATTTCAAATATATATTTAGTATTTTTAAGTATTATCAATATTTGATAAATGCAATGATACGTGAAATTTACACAATATGTTAAAGTAATACATATATCAGTATTTTTAATTAAACATCAGTGCTCCTTTGTAAGGTATCTTTTATATTCTATTCCATTTTAATTGATTTTACATCGTTCTAACGTTCACGTGACTCTTTTACCTCAGAGGGACAAAATGGAGTCGCTACTGACAATAGGATTGGATCAAAGACGATTTATTATTCACGATATAGAATTTCTCTTACTACTACCATCATTGTCGAGTAGAAAAAAACTTTACTTACTTCTCCGTAAACTTTTTATCTGTGTGTTATATTCAAGTACTTTACACACGATCGATTAAAAGAAAAAATTAAAAACATTGAAGAGAAAATTAAAAACATTCAAAAATTCGTATTCGCGAATCAGATTGCTGTTAATCTCGTGAGAGATGTTGCACAATTATGTGAAATATAGCGATACTTATTTTCGTCCAAGAACAACATTCACAGAATTATTCCTGGCAGTTTGTTTTCTCGTGTTTTCAACACGTTGTCTCTGATAAATCAATAATTTTTTCGTCCCGTATCTTTCGATTCTTTCGCACTCTTTGGATTCGGTCACGTTTCGTATGATCGGACGATCGAATGGATCGCGATTTCAACACGGAGAAAATCACGATTTTCTCGCTTGACCGGCTTTGGACGATTTGTCATTTAGATCAGGAAGAGTGATCCATCGAATGGAAACAAGCAACTCGAGAGCAGGAAACTTGATCATCGTTTTGCTCGATTTCCTTTTATGATTCTTTTCCGCGTATGTTCTTCCGCATTGTTAGCAAACAGGAACATCAATGCTCAATTAAAGGATTATCGATGAAGATCGATTTGTTCGTTGAATCGTTAGCATTTGAGAACGTGAAAGTTAATGGACGTTGTTAATGATCGACATTATCGTTTGTAATTATAGCCTGTTAAAAGATAATGATAATTTAACAGTATTTAATGATATTTTAATTCATTTTTTTAATAACATTCTTTGCCATAACTTCGTTGATAAATAATGAATATTACGAGATCAAAATTTTTTTGTAAAAATTAATTTTGAAAAATAATTAATGGAGAAATTATAGTAAAATTAAATTTTTTAATGTATGAAATGAATTTATAATACATTTTGAACGCAATTTCTGGATAGAAATAACAATTATATAAATACGAAATTAAACTTGCCTTTTATATATTAAAATGTAAAAGCAGATTCAGATTTATTTTATTATTCTATGCTATAACAGCACTTAATATAGGCGTGATTAAATATCGCACAAATGCATTCTTTAGGACGAATGAAACAATATACATTAATATTCTTTTAAATTGTCCTTGATTTTTAATTTACGATTATTAACATATAATTAAAAATTCAAAGAATTAAAAAAAGAATTAACTTTATCTCAATATCCCAACGATATCATTTTATGATAATAATCATTCATAAATTACATTAAAAATTCACTAAAAAATCTGTTCCATTCCATGTATCATGTATGAAATCCGAGTTTTTCAATTCTGTACTTTCCACCTGTATTTACCACAACCAATGAAATAAGACATCGCAAAAAAACTTGATAATCGTTCATAAATCACCAAAAAAAAAAAACCCGTTAAAAAAAATCTCTTTTTCCCTTATATCAACTACGAGTAACATGATAAAATTCGAGTTCCTCAACTCGACAGTTCCGACATTCAACCAACGGAATAAGCCGGTGAAGAGCGTATAATAAAAATTATATATATACTCTGAATCTCGGGATCCTCGGGTTCGTAATTAAAATTTAGCCAGTGATCTTGAGATAAAAAGTGTGTACAGCTTTTTTTTTTCCAGTTGGGAAGGGAGAAGTTGCGTGATTTTTACCCTCTGTTCGCCACTGTTGATGGTTCCTCTTCGCGTTTGTCACCATCGAGAAAAACCACGACGGGTAGGGGAAAAATTTAATTCTCGCTATGCAGTTGATAAAAAAGATATTTGTTGCGTGATGAGGCCACGCTTGGATGTAACGAGGAAACGTTTTTACATTTCCCACGACCGTTTCGCAGCGAAAATTCAACAAAATGGCCACTATTTTTGCGTCCGTTTCTTTCATTCGCTATAGAACGAAAAAAACAATCAACGAATGCTTTTGAATTTATGTATCAAGCCTGTTAATTATTAATAGATGTTGGAATAGTATATTTTTGTTTTTTTTACATAGATCATTTTTCGTGAAAATGTATTTAAATTTATTTAAAAAACGTTCAAATCCTTCTTCGTTGCATTCTAAGCGTTTTATATGTTCCTTTTGTCGAAGTGACAAAAGGATGAATAAAAGTGCAGTGCACAGCAATAATTAGAGATTACCTTGATTTAATTGCGAGAGCAATGAAAAATCGATGAAAATGAAATATTCAGAATTTAATGAAAAAAAAAAAATGGATGTAAAAAAAATATATTATAAAAAAAAAATAATTAAAATATTTATATACATTTCATTTGAATTTAACTTAACATTCCAATATAGATATTTGTTCTAAATTTTCTTCACTTTGTTGTATTTTTTCTTTTGTTTTAGATATAGAAAGATCGAATTTTACGCGCTTTGAGATACGCTATTAGCTTGTTTAAGTTGGTTTTGTATATGTACTATAGGAAACTTTACAGCTTTTGTACAAGTGAGGCTTGTTTAATCGTAACGAGATAAAGATACTTGCCTCGAATTTATTTACGAACATGGTTATATTTCGAGATTAATTTTTCGAAGAATGACATCTTATTCTTGTTAATATTATTTTAGAAATATAGATTAGAAATATAGATTAATTATTTTTATTACTTGTTATTGTAGATTATAGAATTTATATATACATATATATTATTTTCATAATATCAGATTTTTATAGTCATAAGAAAGAAATCAAAAGAAATCATATTATTAAAAGAAATAAAATTGTATTTTGATTAAATTAATCAGTATATAAATACCACACTATACATTATACATTTTATAACTGCTTTATATAAATACATTTCAATAAAAATCAATATTGATTGAAAAAATTTAAAATCGATCAATTTTTCATTGGCCAATTAATATTAATTATCAAGATAATTGTAATATTGTTGAAACGTTAATTTGATCTCTTGAACACGTACAACAATTTACTCTGCGTCATAAATTTTCATCTATCAAACTCCATTCACCGTTCAAGAACAAAACTGCTAATTTTATCATTGATCCAAAACTATAATCAGCCCGTATTAGATCGCATTCGACGCTTAGAAATTATACATCTGATCAATTATCGAAACAAATTTGCCCGATATCATATTCTGAAGTGATAAATTACTTGAAGCGAATTAAACACCGGTTTAATACGAACATTCGATCACGTATGATAATTGGAAGGCGGAAGTGGCGATCTCCGGATATCAATTCGAGGATTTAAACCGCTTAACGAACCCTTGCACGGATCAATTTCAAAAATAAGTTCCACGCGGTGGAACTTCGGTTCGCGGTCAATTAGCCTCGAACGAGCTCATTGGAATTTTTAATGTTCTCCCCCGGAAGTCAGCGCGCGTCTGGGAAACACGTGGAACAAATTTTCGCGATGAAGCAAAGAAGAAACTGAAGTTCAAGAGTCAAGGTATTATTTTTAATACCGATCGTTCTGATGTTTGATATGTTTGCATACCACGAATGATTTTCCATTGAAAGTACGATTTGAAATAATAATAGAAATTTTGCAATTGACATTATGCATGGGAATTAGGTTAAGAAAAGAATAGTTAAGATATTTTAATTTAAAGTTAAAAAGAAAATTTGATTATCGTTGAATAATTCTCTGAAGGATTCGTTGAAATTAAAAATGAACAATTTATAATATATAATTTATAATAGTACTAGTAATGTATCTATAGTAGTGTTTGAAAATTTTTGTATATTAGTTTTTATTGTATTTTTACTTTTCAGTGAAGATTTAATATTTTTTATGTTACATAAGTCATACCTGTCGTTCCATATTTTATTGCAGATGTCTCATAAAAAGGAATCATGATATTTGTTGAAGATATTAGCATTTTCTATTTTTTTTTTTTTTTTCTAACCCTGTTATTTTTGTGGGAATCAGAAGACCAAGAGAATTTTTTATCTCTATTCAAGATGGAAAAACAAAGAAAAAATTTAATTTTTAATTTCTATTCAAAGCAAAAAAAAAAAAAAATGGGAAATTTTGGGAAATTTTTAACCAAAATTTTTTTTTTTTTTTTGCTTTGAATAGAAATTAAAAATTAAATTTTTTCTTTGTTTTTCCATCTTGAATAGAGATAAAAAATTCTCTTGGTCATCTGATTCCCACAAAAATAACAGTGTTAGAAAAAAAAAAAAAACAATGTGAATTTTCGGTAGATTTTCAACCAGAATTTCGTTGTTTCGAAACGCAGAAAATTTTCATGTTAGGATTGCGTAATGCAAAAATCGATGGAATCACGAACCGTGGTCGATTGTATAACGATCGGAAACGCTTTCCAGGTTTTCTACGCTCTGATTCATTTTTTTTATAACAGTCTGGATGCGTTAGAGATCTACTCTTTGGAAAATGTGGCGAGCGCAATGAAAGAATTAATTTTCTAGTTCGACGAGGACGATATAAAATGGAAATTAATTTTGTAACGCTTCTTGCCTTTTCGTTAGTATGTTCACGCTCGATAATCAATTTAAGCGGGATGGTTGCATTTTTATTTTTATCAGAATGTATAGAAACATCTGTTGATTTTTCATTTGAACGAAAAAATTTCTTCGCCAATATTTAATAAATGACTTTATCCACAACTTTGTATTTATAGTGTACGAATTTATTTCCGCCAAATTCACTAAATTGCGTTTCTCAGCTTTCAACTGTATATATTTTAAGTAATTAAATTTTGAACCATATTTACATTAATATCAATTAAATCTATCACAAAATTACACAAATTTCATATAACGAAACTATAGAGTACTATAATATATTAAATTCAATTTTCAATTCTACGTTGAATTTCAATATTTAATGTGGATTGTATACAACAAAATGATTCTAAAAAGTAAAAAGTAATTTCATTGTGCATATATATGTACATATATGAGTACAAAGTTTCAGACATTTATGCTGTAATCAATCAAATAAGCATGACGCTTGAAAACAATAGGTACGAGTCATTTTGTGTTCGTAACCCTACCCAGTCGAGGGTTACTATTTCCTCTGCACATTCGTTCTTCGATTATACAAAACTTTCAAAAGCACTAACTATTTCTTTAAAGAAGCAAACTTCATCATTTTCCAACACAAACTTCATTTCAAACTTTATTCATAAAATCAAGAAATTGCATAAAATCACAAAAAAGTAAAATTTTTCATCTTATGAAAATGACATTAACCTAAGATTTCGGATCGTTTCGTCATGGGACACAATTAATCGTATAAAATACTAAATGTACTAAATATTGTATAAATATATTTCAAATCAATAACTTTTGTACGTAGAGATGCGATTTTAGATAAATTATAGGTTAGATTACAATTTTCAATACATACTTCGTAATATTAACATTTCCGACCGAGTGAAAACACAATTTCAATCGAAGCATCCGCCATGTTTTCGCGAGAATAACGCGACTAGCACCAGATTTATCCGTGCGTGCGAATTCGAATTTCGGTTAATTTGCACGCATTAACGTTTACCTTCGAAATGTCCAAACCTCGGTTGCAAGTTGTTGCGCACGTGTGTACGTATAAATTAACGCAACGCGTAGGACTGGACCGCGACGAATCTGAGGATAAAGGAGTGAGAGAGAAAGAGGGAGGGCATGCGTATGAAACATGCGCCAACATAAGATGAAAAGAGTCAAAGTGACAGAGAGAGAAAGACGGAGATACATGGAATCGGTGAGAGGTTAGTTCTCTTTATGCACGCACCTGCACACATCAATGAAAGTTAACGCATAATGTGATACCGTGTTGAACCTACGGCTAAGAGGATAATGCCGTTATACCTCGTACTCGATAACTATTTGCCCAGTGAATTTGAAATATCTTTGTCGATTTTTTCACGGGCCGATGGAACTTTCACGGAGTCTCGCACTCACCGTAGAAACGGCACTTGCGCATAAATCCTGATGATTATGGTGTCTTCGTGTGTGGGTATACGTCTTAGGTCTCTCTCTTCTATAGTCTCTACGTATATAGACATTGCATGTATCTGTGCATTTCTCTCTCATCATCCTGGTAATCTTGATTTAAATTATCGAAATAATAATATATTTTATATTTTATTCCAAATTTTAATTCCCTATTAAAAAATATTTTATCTAAATCTAGAATAACGATTTCTTGAAATGATATTTGAAATGTTTTTTCTGTAAATTTTACTTACTACTTTAGTTTTGAATACAATCTTGTGCAATATATTGGATAAAGCTGCACTCTCTGAGGAAAATTTGATTTCGCTCGAGCATTGAGGTTAGAAGAAGGCCAAATACACGGAGAATCTTGGTTCTACTTGGAACGTACGCGTTGGATTATTTCGTGGATCGTTCAGATAGGAAATTGTGAGGGCGAAGGTTGCCCGGTTTGATTCGATTTCGAGGGATTTGTAGAGGGGAATTTTATTTTCTTAGGATTAGCTTCGTTTCTCGATCGTTGAACGTGTTGACTGGAGGACGAGACAATTTTCGACACGAGGGAAGGAAGTTTAAATACCTATCTTTATCTGTAATATTAAAATATAATACAGCTTTTAAGATTTTGACATTTCATAAAAAAAAGTTATGCACTTTTCAAAGATTCTTTTCTATTTGAATTACATAAATTTTACGTACTTATTTTTTGAATCTGAAATAATTATAGAATCAAAAAAAAATTAATCTAGAAATTAAATCCAAGAAACCGGTAATTAAAAATCATTGTTAAAATTATTTTCCTCGAAATCCGAATATCGAATCACCACGGAAACATTGATAAGATCGAGTCGGAAAAAAGAAAAATCGTCACTTCACTCGAAGTTTACTATTTCCTTGGGAAAAAACGTTGCAACTGGAGAAGCATGCAAAGAATTACGTTCTAGCGGCGCGAGGCGAGCGTATGTTCGAATGACTGAGATAAAATAGCTACGTAACGTGTTTTCCTGGAAGTGAAGCTTTGGAAGAATTTCTTTTGTAGGAAGAAACGCTTGTTCGCGAAACACAGCGAGTCGAGAGACATATATACATACATATATACATACATACCTACAATTGGAACAGACGAAAGAGCGAAGGTAAAGGAAAGGAGTAGGGTCGTTTTTCGGTGTGATCCGCGTGATAAAGTAAGGGGATTGTAGTGAAGTTATGTCGGCAATAAAATTCACCCGGTTGTCTTAAACCGCACAGGAGAATTTTTCCAAGCGGTAACACGTAAGCGGTTTACGCAAGAAGGTCCTAGTAGCTCTCGTGTAATCGTCGTTATTACGTAAGACTCTTTTATTGTAGCATCATGTTGCAAAGTACATATGCGGTTTTCGCACGCGTACATCATTCCACGTTCGTCGAGATTACGACGAACATATATATATATATTTTTTTTTTGTAAGAATTTAATTGCGCATTCGCCGAGATGTAAGTATTTTTCGAGGAATATTGTTCGATAGATTTCACGAGATAATCCGAAACGTTCTATTTGCGTCTGAGATACAATGGTTGAATAGGTAATTCGCCCGATGTCTAGAATACAATGGTACGACGATCCGAAACGCGTTTCGAATATAGCGGAGAAAATTAATTGGTTCGCAGTAGCCCGCGAGAACCACTTTGTTTGCAAGTAATGGCCGTTGATGCGGCCGTAGAACGTTCAAGAAAGATTGCATTAAAGTCTAAGTTTAAGTACACACTTTATATACCCTCGAAAGCATCTTCATCATCTAATATTCTCAAAGATTTGAGTCTGTTTTTAAAAAAAAGAAAAAAGAAGATATTATTCGTAATATATTATTTATAACGTTACTTAAGAATTTTTATCTCTTGGCGCAAAAAATTATATTCGCTTGCAGTCACTTTTGAAGAAATTGAAGAATTATACAATTTTCTTATAATAACTCGTTTTAACGAATATCATTACTTACTGCATATCTATTGCGCGCCATAACAAAGGTTTTTTTTTTTTTAAACGCCGCGAATAGAAGCGAAAATTCATTACAATATCGATGAACCGCTCTCGACGTGACTTCAATTCATTAAAATGTATTGCTACGATATATAGCTATAGCTTCGGGTTGGCCCGCAAGCGCAAACACACGTGGGCTATTTCGGTAATTGTCAATATTTAAAAGGTCAAATCTCTGCGGTCCGTGGCTGAATATCGAAAATAATAAGCTGTTCGGCCGGAATTCAGGTTTCTGTTCCCCATGGATGGATAAAGGATGATCCGTGTCGAGCTTCTTGAATGACGAAACTCAATTAAACTTGTCGGCCGCGAAATAACATTCCCCGAAATGGGATTTATCGCGAGGACGAAAAACAGATGGGGCAACGGTAGCTTTGAGCTTTGTCTCGGAACTTTAAAAAGCACTACGATCGAAAACGATGCGGATCGGTCGAACGAGGCAATCCAACACTGCCAATCACGGTTTCAATTTGGACTGCAAATTTTTTTGCAACCGTTCCTATTTCTTGTATCGGTTTCTCCTCTGGCAAGGGTCGGTCAGCAGATCGGGTTCTACTTTCTAAATCTAACGCGGCTAGATAACTCGTCCAGCAACTTTCCGACAAAACGTTGAAACGTTGTTGAAACGTTTTATTATTACGCAGGTGTAATCTGATTGATATCGATCATTTGTCAAATGTGATTTTTCATTTGTCATGTAAATTAATTTGCTTAAAGGCAAACATATCTTGTTTTCATTATATTTTGTTGTAAATATAATTAGAGAAAATATTATTGACTTAGAAAATTTTTTTTCGAAATTGCATTGTATTGTAATCTTTTATAAAATAATGTTATTTATTATTACTATATTTTTAATATTTTTAATATTAAATTGATGGAAATATTAGGATATTTTTTTTTAGATTGAGTATATATATCGTGTTAACATATTAGAACAACTACTTATCAAAATTACGAATTTCATAATTTTTTGTTTTATTGAATCATTGAAAACGTGAAAATATTTTTGATAAAATTAATATTATAATTTATTGAGATTTATTTTTATGATATCACTTTAATTATATTCATTCGTATGTAAAATAAATATTTAAATATTATAGATTTAGTAATTTTAGTGTTAAGCAATGCTAGAAACAATGTGATTTTTTATGAAATCATAATGTACTTCGCTTATTAATATTTCTGGTCAAGTTCAGTTTCGAATACAATTTATCTTTATGTTCATCTAATATAAATCGCATTAATCTTCGTATTCGTCAATCTGTGAAGTATGTCTGACCATAATCAGTATTATTTCACTTTGCTCTCTTTCTACTACGTAGTCAGCAATTTCATTACATTCACACGTTTCAACGAATCGATGAATCATTTCAAATAATTCTCTAATTTTAATATTTATATATCTATATTTTATATTTATCCATTAAATATCTATTAAAAATTAATTTATTTTCAAATTTTTTTACATTTTATAATGTCTTAAAAATCACTTATTTTATCGTAAAAACATTTATTTATATCCTCATCGAAATTAAAATAATCGATAGCTCGTTTTCGTGATCAACTAATATCAGTTCGTTCTATTCAAAACAAGCAGCGCCCTCACGTTTCGATGACATACTTTACCAATCGATTCTCATTATAAAGATCGAGAAAAGTGGACAAGCTTCGAATAGCAGTGGTGTACAATCGAGATTTACAATTGCATTTGAACTTAGAAAGAGAAGTCGTTATACGTAGAAGAATAATCCTCTTTCCTTGACCGTTCTTCTTTCCGATAATTGGATTTGCTCGTTCGTACGTTTCAGCGCGTAAGGAACCGCGTTAAGTCGACTTTGTTGGGAAGTATCAAAGGTATCCTTACGAGCAACGTGGTTAGTGAAGCTTGAGTGCGATCGATTCTCGAAGTCACCATACAATCACCCAGGAAACGACAAAAGCACAAAGTTTTTTAAAATATTAATGATTTGCGGTACATTATAGAAAATTCGATCGATATTCGCGATATTATATACACAAACACAATGAAAATTGTATGAAAATTTAAATTGATATAGTTATCATCGATAGTATATCAATGATATAGTTATAATCGAGAAAAAATTAAATAACATTTAGTATTAATTCCGTTAACGATAGAAATATAAAAATTATTATTTCTTAAATATTTAAATTGTCTTGTATAACGATCACAATAAAATTCTTTAATTGATTATTATTAGCGATGTAAAATAAAACAGATCGAATATCCTTAAGTGAGTTCCTATCGATTATGAATCTATTTTATCGTAATTATTTTATTCTTATCAATCTCGAGTCAACGATTGTAATTAAGGAATAAAATTGAAATCAAGATCAAATTATCCGTTTTAAAATTTTATTCAATAAATCTTAAAAATATTACGACTATTTTTCATTTCGCAATACAACAATATTTTCTATTAAATTTTTTTATAGTTGTAGAAGTTTATGGTACACAAGGTTTTTTTATCGTGCAACAAAATATTATTATTTAATCATAGGTATCGAGTATATTGTTTCCCTCGGGAAGTGTGAAAAATTCTCCCTACGAGAAAGTATTTTCTCCTGTTGAACAAAGAGGTCACGACAATTTGTTGCGGAACAATGAGGATCTCGCAGGCTTCGTTTAACCGATACAAAAAAGAAGGTTAATCGTTTTATACGGCAATTATCAATAAGTACTGATGTTTTTATTATATATTATAGATAAATTCTGGCTCTTGTCAGGATTTAAACCATTTCATAATTATCATCGAAATATATCATATTATGAAAGTATTATTCCCGTGTTATTTCTAATCTGCAAGTTTCCGATCATCTCTGTATTATTTCTATGGACGATTAGACCGACATGCGCTCCTCCTCGCGTCGAAACTACAAATTAGGATTTATAATCTTATAATATTCGATTGCTAATCCGGCAAAGCTGCTCGTAAATCTTGACAGCATACAAAATTGGACAACATTGGTTAGTGATTTATTAGTCAGTTGATAACTACTTCATTACATCGAAGAGATCAGTGTCAAAAATTTTAATTATTTGTTCATCGCTTTGATGCAATGAATTTAATCAATGGTTTTTTTTTCGTGTCAATGTGTGATTCAAATCGTTTTTACCCATGGAGGGAATGAGGTAAATGCAAAACATTTTAATTAGCTTAATTAAATTAATAATAAAAAGGAATTAAATTGATAGAATTAATTAAATTAATAGAATTAACAAATTTTATAAATAAGATATGTTAATTGAATATTAAATGGGAATTAATATTGAATTCTAAAATGGTGTAAGTGTTTGAATATGTTTCGTCAAATTTCAGTGAAGATTAAGTTTCGTTTATAAATTTTTTTTTTTGTTTAAAATTCATATAGATAGAATAATATAAAATCGATTGGTGCATATTTACAAATTTATTTCATGCATAAAAAATATAGTATATTATGCCAACTAGATATTTGGTTATACATTATTTAAATTTATTATTTTTCATGGATAAAAAAGTTTCAAAATATTCTAAAATATATGAAAATTTTATAACTCAGAGTGTGCTTGATCCATAGATATATTCCAGTATGATGGATAGTACAGATATGTATAAAAATGAATCCTGGATTTTCGCTAGCTTGGAATAGCTCAAAGATATCAGCATATAATATTAGTCGACCAATTTCTGATGATCGCTAAATTCGATTTTATGTATTTTCGTTGTAACTATGATCGTGAGGTTAGGAATTTTTTATTCAAACAATTTCTTGATATCGGTAAAAACAATCGCGACAGTGACGTGCTGTGTACATATACATGTACAAGGTTTGTAGCGACGATCGATATATTCAGTTGCAAGCAGTTGCGGTAGGTTAGTTGTTTCCTTACTGTAATAATGTACGAGAGCATGTACGATTAGATATGTGCTTGATGCCCTAAATTTTCTAGCGACTGCTTTAAAATTTTCAAACAGTATTTCTGCTAGCTTTTCGTGACACGTAAATTGCATCCGATTTTTCGAATAAAAATACTCTATAACTCTATAACTCTATGATAATACTCTATTATTCTCTTATAAATAAAGGAATAATAGAAAAAATTCATAAACAGAATGATATTACGAAATTAATGAAATAAATATTTGATTAATCGTGTTATAGATTAAATATGTAGTACTTAGATTTGATTGTAGAACACTATCGACACCTGTAAAGTCTATTGTAAGTAAAATCACATTCCACAATTGATATATATTGTTCAGAGATTATCGATAAAATAATAATTATAATTGCAGGAAATATTTGTGTCGTAAAAAAAAGAAAAAAAAATGAAAACAAAACGTGTTACAAAGTATTGGCGTGCACGCGTCGAGCGTACAGGTAGAAATACGCATTCAGTTTCTTTGAGCGATCGATAAATTCAGTCATACGCGGTTGTGTGGTGTGTCAGTTCTGTTTCTCAGCACATAATATCGTATGTATATACCTAACGCATTGAATTTCGTACAGCTTGGGGAATGATTGTATAACGATGAACAATTGGACTTGGGACTCTAGCGGGAGGGCATTATGGTAGAGCGGATGTTGTATAACGGTTAGCCAGCGAAGAGGAACGAGACGGGAGCAGCAAACCGTAAACGCCACGAGCGTTCATCCTCCCTGTCCTTTTTCTTCTTTCGCATTTCTTTTTACTTATCTCTCTTCTTCTCTTTCTGTCTTTTACCTCCTACCTTTGTTTTTTGCGACACTCTCTTTCTGTATCTCTATTTGATCTTTTTACTTTTCGTCTTTCCTTTTACACTATAACCTCTCTTTAATTTTTCTTACATTTTCTTCGATTTCATCGTTTTCTCTGTTTTTTTTTGTTTCTATTTTGTTTTTTTGTTTTTCTCTGAATTATTTGTTTTTTTATTTCTATTTTCTTTTCCCTTTTCTAATTGCTGAACATTCTCATAATTGTTGGTAAGACATTTTATTAGCTGTTAGTTTAGAATCTAAGAGCTAGTTTCCCCATGCACAGGTGTACGTATGCGCGCGCAAGTGTGCGAAAGAGAATATTTGTATGACATAAAAGGAAGAAAGAGATATAGATAAAAAAACAGGGAGAGAGAATGAGAGAAGCGTTGTTTACTACGAGACTCGAAATAATATTAATATTATGAAGTCGAGAATAGAGATTATTCTCGCACCTGCCAGGTGTTCTACATAGTTTGACGAAATTTTCAATACACGCCCTAAACTATTGGCTCTTATTCATGAGTATACCACATGCCATTTACAGAGATTTTGTTGATTCGCATTATTTGATCGTTGTTTCACATTGTGTTAGTTAATTGGACTTCATTTTTATTCTCTTTATTCTCTAGTTTTTTTGTAATATTACGTGCATTTAATATTAAAGCATTTTATACAAATTGAGATATGAAGCGGAAATGAGTTTTATTAGTAATTAAAAAAAAAAAAAAAAAAGAA
>NW_006263381.1:787218-788909 GCF_000469605.1 Apis dorsata
AATAACAACAGCTATCAGGCGGGAAAAGGTGGCGCTTGCAGCGATTGATCGTCACCTCAGACTTTTTCTATTAATAAACACCGATATAAAAAGAAGAAGTAATTCGTTGTTAATTCCCCATAGGACGGTAAACGGTGTGCACGATCGTTATTCTTGCAGTTGAGCAATGAAAATTACCCTTAGCATTTTTTTTTTTTTTCTTATTAAACAGCTTTCATCTTTTTATCTTTTTTCATAAAAAAAAAGAAACGGCGTTTATTCCACGCAACATTGTAAAACAATTGTAAAATTAATTTGCACATAACCTATGAATTTTTATTAAATATAAAGATTTTTCTTTTAATATGTAAATTGCAAAATTGATATTTAAAATTTATTTGCTTTTTATTAATTCTTTAAACAAAATATGCTTCAATTGACTGGAATGGATTAATCTTCGATAAAAAGTAAATTCACGAGTAAATTCAAAAAAATTGTTTAGAATCATTATAAAAATATTATTGTATATCTAAGCAAGATAACAAATTTTATTCCAAAAATTCTAAAACATTATTTTTAGAAAAATATTTTTTTCTTTCTTAAATCTAATTCTCAATTGGAAAGTTTTAAAACTTAAGACATTTATAAAAAATTTACAGAAAAAAATCTAGATCTCAATTCACATCAATTAGAGATTAAAACTTCAATAGCGTGTCATACAATGTGTTGTAAATGATCCCAGATATTTCGAAATTGCGCATGCGCGAAAACAATATGGCAGAAGTTACTTTTCACCTGATTCCCGATTCGTAGTTCTTAAACTAATCGTTCTATCGAATTCATCAAGACACAAATAGATAATATTTTTCGCGTGACAAACAATAGTTTGCGCATCGCCCTTTATCTCAATGCTTTCATACAATTAAACACGCGTGTTATGTGGTTCCACTTTAATTAACTTTGAAAATAATTGTACGCGCACACTCTCCTTGTTTAATATTTAATATCGCGGAATAGGAAGCTAATTAGCAAGCGGATAGTAAATGTATTATTCATTGCTTTAATTAAACATCGGTTATGCTCATCCAGACTGAATGTTTTGGTTAACTGTGGACGAGAAAAGGAAAAATGAAGAAAACGTAATCGTTTAATAAACTTGGCAGTATCTTTTAAGACGAAGACTTTATCATGTTCTGATGTTAGATAAGGTAAACTTCGTCGACTACGTTAAAGAAAACGTACGTTTATAAGGGAAGTATGAAAAACCGAGTTTGAAAATACTTTCTTATGAGTTTAAGATTAAGAAAAAACTCATCTTATTAATTTCTCTTTTTTTTTATTAGAAAAAATAGATAATTCTCTTCAATATATATAAATATTTTAGAATATTTTTACAGATAATTTTTTACGATTCCAATTTTTTTTTAGAAATTAATTCACTTATAAATGTTTCTTTTTATTGTTCTAAAATTATTGTATTATATACAGTATTTAAGACGAACTATATGTAGCTAAGTAAGATATTATCTTTGTATGATATAAATCTTAATTAATAGCGAAGAACAGAACGACTGTTGTATTAAAGTATTATATCTATAAGAACTAATTGGTTCTGGCAATCGTTTACTTAGAACTTCGCGTAGTTCATCTTTAGTTTGCTGTTGAACTTTGCACAGAGAGAGAGAGAGAGAGAGAGAGAGAGAGAGAGAGAG
>NW_006263381.1:789405-803968 GCF_000469605.1 Apis dorsata
TATTAATCAAATGTTCTGTTTTGAATTATATAGTTTTTTATGATGATATAATAATTTATATTTTTTTTACATTTTTTTTATGTTAAATTAAAAAATTTAATAATTAATTAAAAATCAAATAGTCAAGCAAATACTTTATATATTTAAAATTAGGTTAAACTAATCCTAACAATTTTATCGATTTTTCAATATTTTTCATAATTTTCACGATTATTTTAGTGATTATAATTTTATAGTTGCTGAATTAAAAAAAAAAATACATCGACATTTTACAGAACTTCCGGTTTTCGTTTCAGCACGTGTTATAACGTTTCGTTGACGCACATGTCTCAATGTCAATCGTATATCTTTACAAATGTTTTCAAACATCCCTCGAGGAATAAATCTGGAGAAATTAAATTGTGCAGGCCAGCTAACTGAATTGGCACAGAAAATGGGTTCTCCATGCTCTCGAATAGAGAAAATTCTCTGCAACTAAGTTGAGATTATTTCTAAATTTTTGAGATTATTTAATCGAGATATTATAATTCTAAATTTTTCGAATTCTATCTTTCTTAAAACTTATAATATCTAAATCGTAAAATTTATATTTCATTTGTCATAATTCATTTTGATTCACTTCTGTTTAATAATATTTTTCTTAACGTATTCCATCTTTGAAATTATTTTTTACATATAAATTAAATTCGTCTTTCTTTCTTTTTTTCTTCTTCCACAATATGCACTAAAATTTAAAAATTTACAATTAGAGTTTAATTCAATTATTGAGTAATTTACATAGCATATAAAAATTAAAAATATCATATATTAAACATTAAACATCAAAAAATCATGACAATACATAACATAATGTATTAAATATTAAAAATATTTTTCCATAATCATGGAAATATTACGTTTCACGCGTGAGAATGAGAAGTAATTAACACGCGAATAATCTATCAAGCAACACTGACAGAGAACTCGGTGAGAGAAGTGGCGACATGTCTGTGGCACTTCTGGCAAAAGTTATGGAGAGCGCGAGATTCTTGGCACTTCTGGCTTTCGTTTCACACCCGTACAATTCATAAATATTATATATATGTATTCTCGATTTTCCTCTCTCGACTTTCGTATTTTACATATTCTATTTTAAATTAGACATTTTCGACTACTAATCGCGCGCAATTATTTTACGTATGATCAAACATCGTGTAATAACTTAAACGGTACATACCTAGCAGTAACCGTTGAGACCAATCCATATATCACGTCTGTTCCTTTGTCTGTGACAATAAGTTATATCATAAGATTGTAAAATTTTCGAAGGAAATTCAGAAAAAAAAAAAAAAGAAAGAAATTCCGGAATTTATCGACGTCAAGAGAAAATATTCCTACTGAATATTTGTCTAGTGAAAATTTGCGAAAATAAATCTCGATAAATTACATCGAAACATTAATTTAATTGTGAATTATAATTTTCCAGAGTGTAAAATGTTTTAATCGTTTGAATTGCGACAGCGTAGCAATTGTGTCATCGAAATTTCTTATAACTAGTATTGCTTATGAATTCCTTGCATGTAATTGCGTGAAAATAATTATAAGATTATTTTGATCGATTTACATTTCATTGATTCACTTTGTCTTAGCTAACAATAATACTTATTTTTCATTATATATTATATCATTCGTTTATATCATCGAAATCCTTTTTTTCAAATAATTATAATTCAAAAATTATAAATTATTTTATATTGTCACGATAACAAAAATTCGAACAAAAATTTTTTAAACGATCAATGATAGATAATTCACTTTTTATTGAAGGGATTGTACAAAGAGTTTAAGTAATTTCGAAAAATTAGGTTGAGAACCACTGGTTGCCTATCTTCTTGCAACACGTGTCTGCATACGGGCAACGCGATATTCTATCATTGGCATCGTAGATGTGCTTTGCAACCATAACCATAGATACATACCATAACCGTCACATTTTCACGTTGTTCGAGTCGTTTCATCGGTAGGATCTATCATTTTGACACCTGCACTTCCGGTCGTTGTCCGAGGAGAATGACTTCACTTATAATCACGTATAATTGCGTAGTATATTTCTTTTCAATTTGCGCAACTTTCGATTTCGAACAAATCTCTACAATAAATTTTATGGATCGTTTACTAGATAACTTCTAATTTCGAGTTTATAGATTCTTGGAAAGCATTTATAGTTTTAGGAAAATAACATTTCGTTACTTGAAGCTTATTTCTATTAAAGAGGAAGAAGAAAAGAAATCAAATGAATAACAATCCGTAATGACAATTTTACAACGGAACGTATTTAACACGTTCATATATAATGTCGTAACATGAAATAAAAAAAATTGTCATAGAAAAGAAAAAAAAAAAAAAACAGCAAAAACAATGTTATGTTAATACATGCAAAAGCCGAAGATCGCAGGTCTCTTTCACGTTACATTTAATTTAATTGAAAAACAAAAAAAAAAAAGAGAATAAAAAAAAATAAGACAAAAATACACGAAAATACACAAAAAAAATAAAAAAAAAAAAAAAAAAAAAAAGAGAAAAAAAAAAAATAAGACAAAAATACACGAAAATACACAAAAAAAATAAAAAAAAAAAAAAAAAAAAAAAAAAAAAAAAAAAAAGGTATAGCGACGATGTCACGTCGATATCGTAGGAAGTGAAGGATATCGATTGAGGAGACGGTACATCCGCACCTGCAACATGTGCGCACGCAGCGATATCTTAAAATGCAGGCGGTCCACTTAACTTGAAGGGTCCTGTCGGGTCCTTTTCTCTTTCATACGGGTATCGGATTACATGGGTCAATGTTTCCCGTGGCTCGATATACTATGCAAATATTGTTTGCATTTTCATGTAGATTTTTTTTTCCACCTTTACCATATAAAGAAGATGTTACACGTAAACGGAAACGCGTTGCCCTATACGTGATATTTATTCACCCGGATTAATCGACTGCTTCTGTTACCTAGATTTTAATACGCGCGCCCATTAAAGGCGAGATGATTGTTCCGATTACCTTCGATTCTCCACGCTTTGAGGAACGAATTAAAGAAACTGAGTCAAGTTTGACGTTCTGCTGCTTATAGGTATTCGAATATACCTTTGAATTTATTTTCTTTCTCTTTATTAAATTTGAATAATAATTTTTTGTATAGTAATTTAAATTTCGTATGCAAATTTTTTTTCGAAATGTGTAGGTTAATTTTTAAACATCATTTCTTTTTTTATCATCTTATATATAATCGTAATAAAAATTATCGAGGAAAAAGATCTCGAGTCAGATTATTTAAATTAATCATTTAATTTCAAGTTTTTCGTTAAATAAAACCGATCTGATATAATACTTTTTAAATTAGATAGCGAAATTATATCCGGAAAATTTAATCCTAGTTTGTTGTTGAACAGCATTCGTATAATAATATCTTTGTTCCAAAACATCATTGTCAACTTTCTCATAGTTGGAAAGTCTGAAACTGGACCAATTTAAACGTCGAAGTATACATGTCTACATTCGTTAACTTAAAATTATATGGAAAGTTTTCAGACCTCTTTCCAGATAAATATATAGTAAAAATCTATTTATTATTTTTTTATCTAAGAAATCTGAAAAAAATTGCAGAATTAAAATTAAACGTTTAATCCACGTTACATCATAATTGTATTCTTTCTTTTTCTGTAACTCGATGTTACAACTTGTATTGCTCGTTCAAGGTTTCCACGACACGAAAGGCGTGTTCGTGTTCTACGATTGTTAAAGATAGAAATCATTTTTTAACATTTTTCTTTAAATAAACTTAAACATTTTCACGTACACACACGCATTTCTCTCTTTCTCTCTCTCTTTCTACTTTTATCGCAAACAAAGTGGAGGAGAAGAAAAATTTTTCCAATCTATGTTTCCATAATCTTTTCTCGTAATCGTATAGACGTATAAATTATACATCTACGACTCAAAAAATAAACGCTGAATTTCTCGCATTTCTTCTCCATCTCATTCACTCTCGATATTTCTTATCTCAAACGAATTCTAATCGAGAAATAAATCAAGAAAATAACCAGTTACCAATTGTATCTATTTTTTTTAATAAATAAGTCTTGGATTCGATTTTCGCGTCGAAGATAGCAAGACATTAATATTTTGCACTCTCAAAAACAAATATAAATGTTAATACATTCGTTGGAACACCTTTGGAGGGTCGATTCTAGAAACGTAAACAAAAAATTGGTATACGAAAATGTGGTCGTATTAAATTACGAGCAATTTATCGCTCGTTAGAGGAAGCGAGAGGAGAAACAGAGAAGAGGATACATCGGTGTAACAAGGACAGAAGAGCGGTCTCGCTCCATTTCCATCCACGATAAATAAGCCTCGATCGAAATTTTTATTTCTCTTCTGGAATCTATCCCTCTCCAAAGATAATCTTTCCCACGAACGAATTAATATCCTGTGTACATTTTTCTCAAACATCGATTTCTCGATTTTCTTAAAATTCTTATTATCAGCCCCTCTCTCTTTTTCCATCTTTATTGAAACAAGTCACGTATCGTGAACGGCAGAAATGTATTTCGTAATTACACCACGGTGTATATAATCGATTAAACGTACGTGCCACGTCGAGGCTTCCATTTTTCTTCTTCCTTTTTTTTTTTCCTTTCGTTATCCCACTTATCCCAACGTTTACGCGAACGATACTCATATACGTTTCCCGATTTATAGTTCTTAATAACATCGATGTTTCTTATAATCTAATCCTTGATTTACGACGAAAATTTCGTACTTTCGATCTTTAAAACGTGACTTTTTTTTTTTCTCATACAATAATAATTGCAATTTCGATCGATTTTGATATAGTCTTGATTTTCTCGGGAACAAGAAATTATTACAATCTTTTTATAATCTTTTTTTTCAGCGATTTTGTTATCAAGGATATTTTTAATTGGATGCTTCGGATCTCGATTTAAAGCGGGAGATTTACTCGTCGATTTTTTCTTTTTTAGATTTAATGAAATTTTGTTATGGTGTTAATTAGGTGTCATTATTTTATCATTTTACTTTAGATAGGAGAAATGCTCGTGTAGATTAATGCTATCTTCTTTGGGATTAATTAATTCATTTAGGATAGAGAAATTTTTCTTCGAAAATTATCGCATAATTTCCACGTGCTTCGTGTTTCCCTCGAAAAATGATCAGCTTGTCCTTACATCTTTTCCAATCCCTGTGATCAAATAATTCGAGTTTCAAAAAATTTTTAGATCAAACATTTACGCACGAGGATCAAACCTGCTTCGCGATTGAAAGGATTATTTCTGTTACTCTTCAATTTCATTCCAAATCATAAACGGAGCAGGGAAAGAAAATCGTATCACGGTTTGTAAATCGACGAGAAACCCAACAACGCGAATTCCATGAAGAAACTTTCGATATAATTGGAGCCTCCATAAGCGTAATCTTCGCCAACGATCTTCAATATAAACTTACTTTCAATTTTATCGCCTAAATTAACATTAATAGCATTGCAGAATAAATTTCCCCACTTTCGACGCGAAATTTGAAATCATATTTCGAATCTTCCTCTTCTTCTTCTTCTTCTTCTTCTTCTGATCGAAAAATTCGAGATCTAACGCCACGAATACGGCAAGCAATTTTACAAATCCCTCCAAAACTTCGACCAACTATTTTTTTTTTTTTCTTTTTTTCATTTATCCGCTCGATTTTATTAACGAGACGAGGCAGGGATTGCAATTTACTTTTGATCGATGGTGTAAACGGTCCGCCAACGTTACCACGGATAAACATTGCGCGTGATTCGTGAATCACGATCGATCGATTCAAACAACTAACGTCTAATCAGGTCGCGTTAATCGGGTCGATAGCTATTTGTACGAATAGGTTGTGAACGTATTCTTGGCTGGATACGGCCCGATTTTCGTCATTTATCCATTAAGGGCTTCTACTAATGATCTTCGTTTTTCGAATACGTATGTGATGCATTCAGAATAATATATGTTGACATGAAATAAGGAGTGATAAGGAGAATAATTTCTACATAAATAGAGAGTGATTTTAGGTATAATTACATTTTTGTTTATTATCGAATGCTTTCAACAAAGCGAAAATCGGAAATTTGAAAATATTCAAGTTATGCAAGTGTGAAATTTCCTTATCTTTCTTTGTCAAAGGCAATTATTTGATCGTGCAAGTGCCTCGAATGAGTGTGTTTAGAATTTTCTATAAACGCAACGTTTTTCTGTGAACCTTTTTAACGTTCTTTATATTAGAACGAAGCTCTAAAAAAGATGAATTCGCATCAGATTATTTCGTTCCACGATGCGTGAATCCGTTTGACAATAAAACTGTCGAGAGTTGCTCTCGAAAATTATTTCTTTGCCGGATAGTTACTCTCGATGTTTGAAAAATAACGAGAGCGAATATATTTTGAGGTAAAAATTGTCGAGAGTTTTGGATTCTTCCTCAAAAGTTTGAATCTAGAGTAGAATCTCATTCTCAATATAATAATTTCAGAATAAAAGAGTTATTCTTGCGAAAGATAGATTCAGTATTCATTAATGAAAAATAATCTTAAGGATACATTTCAAAGTTGTTCGAATACATTTCGAGAATTGCTAGAATCTTATATTACTCTCAATAGTAACGAAAAATAATCTTAAGGGTGCGAATATATTTCTCTGGAAAATTATTTCTTTACTGCTCTAGAATAGTTACTCTCGATGTTTGAAAAATAACGAGAGCGAATATATTTTGAGATAAAAATTGTCGAGAGTTTTGGATTCTTCCTCAAAAGTTTGAATCTAGAGTAGAATCTCATTCTCAATATAATAATTTCAGAATAAAAGAGTTATTCTTGCGAAAGATAGATTCAGTATTCATTAATGAAAAATAATCTTAAGGGTGCGAATATATTTCTCTGGAAAATTATTTCTTTACTGCTCTAGAATAGTTACTCTCGATGTTTGAAAAATAACGAGAGCGAATATATTTTGAGATAAAAATTGTCGAGAGTTTTGGATTCTTCCTCAAAAGTTTGAATCTAGAGTAGAATCTCATTCTCAATATAATAATTTCAGAATAAAAGAGTTATTCTTGCGAAAGATAGATTCAGTATTAATTAATGAAAAGTAATCTTAAGGATGCGAATATATTTCAATATATATCAAGAGTTGTTAGAATCTTATATTACTCTCAATAGTAACGAAAAATAATCTTAAGGGTGCGAATATATTTCTCTGGAAAATTATTTCTTTACTGCTCTAGAATGGTTACTCTCGATGTTTGAAAAATAACCCTGCGAATACGTTTCGAAGTAAAAACTCTGGAGACTTCTTGCTTTCGAAAGTTAGATTCTTCTTCAAAAGTTAGAGTCTTATGTTATTGTCTCGAAAAGTGATTTTAAGGGTGCGAATAAAATTTTGGAGTAAAAAAGGATTATTTTCGAAAGATAGATTCAGTGTCCAATGAAAAGTAATATTGAAGAATTGCTCTCGAAAATTATTTCTTGCTTTAATAATAATTATTCTCGATTTGACGAAAAATAATCCTACATTTCAAAGTTGAAGACTTCTTGCTTTCGAATTAGATTTTTCTTCAAAAGTTAGAATCTAGAGTCTTATGTTACTGTTTCGAAAAGTAATCTTAAGAGTGCAAATAAAATTTTGGAATAAAAAAGGATTATTTTCGAAAGATAGATCCACTAATGAAAAGTAATCTTGGAGGATTGTTCTTTTGCTGCTTTAATAATTACTCTCGATTTGACGAAAAATAATCCTACATTTCAAAGTTGGAGACTTCTTGCTTTCGAGAATTAAATTCTTCTTCAAAAGTTAGAAAACAGAATACATTTCAGAATAAAAGAATCTTACTTTCGAAAGATAAATTCAGTGTCCACTAATGAAAAATAATTTTAATTTCAAGAGTTACTTTTCTACTTCTCTAAGAACAGTTATTCTCGATGCTATATTAAAAATAATTCTACGAATTTCAAAATAAAAAAACTCCAAAGACTTCTTACATTCGAAAAAATTAAACTCTTCTTCAAAAGTTCGAATCTAGATTAGACTCTTACCTACTCTAACAGAATATATCTCGAAATAATATTCTCAAATAATTACTTTCTTCCAAATATATACTTCCACAAATGAAAAATAATCTTAACAATTACTCTCTAAAGTTAAATTCTTGTCCATAATTGCATTATTTACTCGATTAAAAAAAAGAATCCTCGCCAATTTTCAACATTTATTCATCAACAAAAACAATCCTTGATCACAAATACACGTGCATCGAACGTGATAAAATTCTCTAATGCGTAAAATACAACACAATAGCACAAACCAATGACAATCGTCTTAAAAAGAGGAGAAAAACCGATTCGAGACGATAAAAGAATCGACTTACGAACGAATATTTGGAATCGAGAGGGATGATCGGTCGACGAAGTCTCTCGATTAAAAAGGGGGTGGTGTCCGTGCAGAGGAGGAATCGTGGGAATCCGTGGGGGTCCGCGGTATGACGTCCAGGGGACGCAACAAGGGATATCCAAGCCGAGCGGCGAATCACACCGGGAGCAACGGGATAATTAATTAATCGGGCTCGTGGATAAGCTTTTCGTCTCCGGCCCCCTCGTTGTCTCGTCTCGCTTGTCCTCGAGCGGTCGCCGTGTAAATGGGGGCTTTAATTGCTCAAAGGGGATCGTTAGGCCAAAATCTGCTTTCCACGATGCGCTGGCCTTCGAAGAGATCTGGGCGCGACGGGGAATCGGCGAAATGAAATAAAAATGGGTGGAGGTGGATGGCGAGAAAAGATAATCGAACGTATTCTTTCGAGACGAACAATGGCGGAGGGATAATAAAAATATCGTACGTTTTTTACAAGTAGCTTGTATGTTATGGTGTCTTATAAATTTCTTTCTTTTGTTTCATACGATATTTGTTGTTTAAGATTGATTTATTGATTTTGTTCTATCACTTTCTTTCATTTCTTAAGAAGCTTCGTTATTCTCTCTTTCCAAAATTGTTGGGAGACTTGTTCGCAAAGTATTTCCTCGAGTTGTGTTTTTATTTTGTTTATGGTTTATCATGAAGAGAATTTTTTAAGGAAAAAATGATAGAGCAAGATTTCTGGGGCTAATAAACAAGTCTGCATGTTTACATAAAAATAGTCAGTTAAAATCCATAACGTGGTACGAAAGAAACTTATGAGGTATCCTGAGAGTATTATTTTATTGGATTATTCGGAAAATAAGTTTGTTTTTTTCATGACAATGAAAACGTGAACAGTCGAATCAACAAATTTAAAATTCAATCTCAATTTCTCGAATTGTTATTCGTTGGTTTGCTTCGATCGATACTTATTTTATCTTTATCGATCGATCTTCCAGAACGTGGCGCATCTTTAATTTTGAAAACCTGTTTTGACACTGGCCTACCAAGTTGATACAACTTCTTCATAGCGTAACTTTTTTTTTGCTTGAACAACATTCTTACCTTTTCGGTAATAAAAAAGTAAAATATGCCGAAAATGCTCCTTTCAATCTTGCATCTTTGTTATCATGCACGAAGAACACAATCGTGAACAGAATTGAATATATTTTTCTTATAAATAAACCACGAAATGCCAACTCTCGAAATATATAAGTAACAGAACGGTTTAGAGTGAAGTTGGCTGTGGATAAACTAGCGACGCTCGCGTGAAAAAACGAAATTACTTTTCGAACAACCTTCGTCCCTTTACGTCTTCTTCTTTGAAAAGTAAACGCACGAAGATCGAAACGAAGTGAATTAGAAATTCTTCTCATTACAGAGATAATAGAATAATAATTTATTAATAATTCACTTTTTAAATATTTTTAAATATAAAACAATTATTCTGACTTTTCTACTTAATTCCAAATCGAATGGTCGACTCGATTTGAAAATTAAAAATTCAAATTTCGAAATTTCGAATTGATTTGGAAGAAAAATTTTTCGATTTTCGAAAGTTTCGAATGAAAAGAAGAAAGTCTCCTCTCTCTCCCTCGTGTTTTTAATTAATAAAAATTATTTTATGAAAATTATCGCGTGCTCCGAATCGAAAAGCCGAGATTCGTATGTTTCTAAACGGGGTCACGAGGTGAAGAAAACATCATCTCTTCTCCGTACAATTTTTTTCTTTCCTTCCTCCCTCTTTTCTACGCTCTATTCGAGCGTATACCAACTTGACTCACAATTCCAAAAGATACAACGAGCTGCGTTCAAGGAAAAATTTGTTGGAACAAGGAGCAATAAAAAAATATGTCAAATTACTTTCTAAAAAAGTGTAATTAAATTGATCTAATTTTATCATTAATGACAGACATTATTTTGTACATAAAACGGTTTCATACGATTTCATAATTCCTTAGCATCATACAATAATAATTTTCTTCTTTAAATTGTTCGATATTTGTATTAATTAGTTTTAAATATTTTTATAATGTGTTTGGAAATTTTAAAATTTTAAAAGAGATTAACGAAATTCCTCGAGGAGAGATTAGTGTTCTCGTTTGGGTCTTTAAAGACGAAGTTTGCAACGTCATATCATCTTGTCTCCAGGGAGACAAAGCCAGTGCGTTACGCGATGCGTTTTCATCCATCATTTCCTAAGATTAAGGATAAAAGTTTGAAAAATGCGAAAAACAATTTAAATTATCGATGGATCGTAATAACAATATTCGAAACTGAAATCAGAAGTCGTTGAAAGTTTTAAAATTTTGGAAAATTCAAAAAGAATTTCGTTCGTACAGTTTGATGGAAAAATTTTTTTAATCCTAGTAATTAGCTTCGAACAAAGAAATATCTAATTTAAAAATAATCTTCCATCGAAACAAATTTTCGTCTTTTCTTTCGCTTATCTATCCATTTAAAATTAAAGCATCCCCTGTTTGATTAATACGCACGTGTTGCACACACGCGTATAAAAAAGAACTAAATGCTCTTCATATTTTCTAACAATTTTTCCCACCACGCTCATTTTCCTCCGCGTGGATTTAATTGCAAGAACGTTCGTTTCATCCCCTGCCAATTTCACCCTCCGCTTGGAACGAAAGCTCGAAGATTAATTAAAAACGAAGCTCGTGTCTCGGTAGGAGTAAAAGGAGCGCAAGTTCGTTAATTCCGTTCACCGGGTCACGTTTCACTTTCGTAAACGAAACAAAAGCCCCTGTTTTAGACCAGGTGGAATCACGAGGCAAGCAAGCGAGCAAGCTTCCACGTCCACGTGGAATCCTCTCCTAATTTTTTTCTTTCTCTTTTTCTTCTTTTTCTTCTTCTTCTTCTTCTTCTTCTTTTTTCGATACCCGATACTCTCTCGGCACCGCACGTTTCCAACCAACGATACAATTTTCACGTTGATCGTTTCCATCGTCGTGGCGTCCCACGTGGTCGATTCACGTCCTTGGTTACGAAAGAAAAATTGCGGTGTCCGCCGATCTTACCGATTACCACCTTACCTTACGATCATTTGTTACGTGTGTTTTTCCGACTAGTTGTCACGGCATGTCGACGAGAATTATATCAAAATTTTTCAGCTAAAAATATTCTCCTTTTTTTTTCTTTTCAACTTCTTCAGGGACATCTCGATAACACATCGAATCAGATTTGATTGTCCGGTAAAATAAAATATTATCGCTTCGCTTCGAGTCTCTGTCCAAGTTAAAAGATTCTGTAAGCGAAGAGTTTTCTTTTTTTTTTTCGAATAATTTTAATTAAAAAAAAAAAAAAGAAAAATTAAACGATTTTAGATTTCGATTCGAACGCTTTTTTCGATAAATTTATCCGGAAGAAAGGAGAGACCGATTATTCTTAATTTAATTAACCAACGTAGCAAATATAAAAACTATTCATAAAGAATAATAAATATTCATCAGCCAAGATAAAATTGCAAACACTCGAAAACAACTTACCTCCGACCTTTATGTTAAATAAAAATCCATATATCAAGGAAGAGGAGGAGTCGATTTATTTATAAAGCGTCGTATTTTCGAGCGTGTAATTTCGTGTTACATATTCCTCGGCCCGTGTATAATTCGAAAATATAAAACGCGAGGGAAACGAAAAAGAAATCTATCTACCGATCTTTCCTTTTTTTTTTACTTTTACTTTAATATCGAACGAAAACGTGTGCCCAGCTGATCGATCCGGGCACCGTTGCGAAAGGAAGAAAAGTGGCGCGGCATTTCTATGGAACGAACCGTGCGCGCCGGATGAGCGCTTGTGCGCATGCCCAATTCGATCGATGCCCACGTTCATTGACATTGGCCAGATACACGACGTTTTCGCGCGTTTCGGGCAAACGATGAAAGACAGTTTTCACCTTTCGTTCCGATTATTTCTAATATTTCTTCTATTTTTTTTTTCTTTCTTTCTTTCTTTAAACGACGAGGAGATGAATTTCAATCGTGTCCAATTTATCGTGTATATAATCGATTATATTTCGTTCCTTTTTATTGTTTTCTTTTAGATGAAAATTTTCTAAAATTTCTAAAACCAAAGGAATTCGATATTTCGATAAATATTTCGATAAATAGAAATTTAAAATTTCGTTAGTTTTATGATAAATGGATGTATATTTTTCTTTGCATCATTCTCGTTCGATGATAATTTTTACATTGAGATTGTTTTGATACGATTGAATGGAAATTTTCATTTGACGAGAAACGAACGTTTTCAGTGGTATGATAAACGGATGGAGGTGGATGAGGAGACCAGTGTCCGTGTCCTTGAGCCGGTTAAAGGAAACACGAAATTGTCCTGGAAATAAGTAATTTTCAGTGGTATGATAAACGTTGTACATTAGGAAAATGATAGCTCTTTGTTTGGAGCGCTTCCTTACTCGTAAACTCATTACTCACTGGTTTTCTTTAAAAGATCGCTCGAGATGGGTTCAGAGAAGATGAAAATGTTTTATTCCTTCGTGTCAATCTTTCTCAAAGGATTTTTTCCCCTCCTCTCTCCGTTCTACAATTTCGTCGTCAGAAACCGTGAATTTTCAGTCGTATAACATTTTGCTTCTTTCTTAATGATTGAAATCTTGTAAAATCTTGTAAAAGAAAATTTATTCAAATCGAATTATTCTTTTGCATCGACGTCTTAATATATAATCACGTCATAGCCATCCATATTCGTGGATTAATTTTAATTTTATTTTATATATAATATATGCATTTCTATCGTTGTTTATTTATTATATTTTGGAAAAATAAGTAATAATAATATTCTTAACTTCGGCAATTTAACGTTGGCAATTTCTTTCAATGTTTGAGCGGTCGATATATCTTCTTACATTTTTTCATTTTACAATTTTTAGTTTTTATCATTATTTTGTTAAATTATCATCCATATTTATCAGATAATTTATAGGATAGGATTGTCGAGGATATCTTGTTTCAATTATCATAACTTATTTTTTTAATAAGCATTTTTTCCTTAACATCTGTTTCTTTACTATTTCCAATTCTCAAGGTCCAGTTTATTGGTACAGTTTGTCAAATTCGAAGCGCTTTCCAAGTTGATTGCTACTTTTTTGCTACATCTGCCACGCGGATATTTTGGATTTATCACTTAAGGATTGGAATCACAATTATATTTATATATGGTTATAATGTATATATATTTTCAATGAAATAATAAAATTACAATAAAAAAGCAGTATTGTTCTCTAAAAGAAATTAAATCTGTATACAAGCTGAAAAAAAATAATAATTTTGTCCAATTACCTTCTATCGTTTTGTCTTTTATTTTCCCTTCACACGGGGATACAAAAATTGTATTTCGTAAGATGGATCGATCCAACTCTATTCTATCAGCAAAAATTCGCTCGTGAGTCGCATATTGATCGAGAATTACAAGATGGTGTATTAAAGGAACGGAGATTCGTTGTTATTCGACGCAACCACCCGACCCGTAATTACGGACCGAGCAATAATTAATCACTCGGTGATCCGGACTCGACGTCCCTCTTTCTCTCCTCCTTCTTCTCCCTCTCTTAGCTATGGTCGATGATCGCCTTATCCTAGTTTCTGATTTCGACGACACCGGAAATAGTTTCGAAGCCTCTTGCACCGATACGAGACCTGCCAATCGGTATGTCCTCCCCTCCCCTCCCTCCTCTTTCTAATAGTCGATCGTTATTTCCAAGTGGTTTTCGGCGAACGCCGTTCTTGACGAATGATATGCACGTTCGCCGTTCTCAAATTTTCGCTCGTGCACACGTTCACACGATTTTCGTCACTGAATGAATTTTAGTTGACTTCGAAATATATATATTTATCGTTGAAAATTACAATAAGATCGTATTCAAGAGTATTTTTAATACCCTTGTCGAAGTGAATTTGGGAATTTAAAAGTTATAATAGATTTATGACAATTGCGATGAATTTATCGGAGCGATTCTAGGGGTCACTAGATTTTGAATCATCGAATCGTACATATTCGGTAATGATTCGGCTCGAAATGAATCGAGGATAATTACAGGAAATTAAAAATATCTCATTTCGATAACAATATCGAA
>NW_006263381.1:804172-806956 GCF_000469605.1 Apis dorsata
CTTTCTTAGAATTAAAGCGATTCTAGGGATCATTAGATTTTGAATCGTACATGATTCGATAATGATTCGAAATGAATCGCGGATAATTACAGAGAAAGCAAATTAAAAATATCTCATTTCGATAACAATATCGAAAATTATTACACTTTCTTAGAATTAAAGCGATTCTAGGGATCATTAGATTTTGAATCGTACATGATTCGATAATGATTCGAAATGAATCGCGGATAATTACAGAGAAAGCAAATTAAAAATATCTCATTTCGATAACAATATCGAAAATTATTACACTTTCTTAGAATTAAAGCGATTCTAGGGATCATTAGATTTTGAATCGTACATGATTCGATAATGATTCGAAATGAATCGCGGATAATTACAGAGAAAGCAAATTAAAAATATCTTATTTCAATAACAATATCGAAAATTATTACAGTTTCTTAAAATTCGAGCGATTCTAGGGATCACTAGATTTCGAATCGATCGAGAGTAAAACTTTCGAGAGTAAATTTTTTGATAATTTGAAAGCGAAACTGATTTATTCGCAGTCGGTTAAAGACATCTAAAGGGAAGAATGGAATCCAAATCCTGTCCGCACTCGGATGAAATTAATCTAGTTTCGTAGAACGTGGGTATAACGTGGGGAGGGGATTTCAATCGCGGTTCGTTTAACGGAGAACTGCGACAATCGCGTTCGGTATATTTGCAATATGGTCGAAATGTAGGACGTGCATATTTTACCCGTAAGGTCCATTCGATATCGTGGTTATTCATAATTTCGACGATCACTGTCGCGAACGCATTTTGAGCGTGCACGCGACGACTTTAACTACCGTGACGAATAAAATTGCAAAATCGTCGACTCGAGGATTGTCCAATATAGTTACGGGGAGACGTTTTACGATTCGCGAATTCGGGCCGTGAATTATTTGAAAATAGAACGTTTTATACGCGTTATGAGTTTATTGAGTGTAGAAAAAAGAGAAAGAAAAAAGGAATATGAGAAACATTCATTGTAATAAAATATGTTTATCAATAGTTTACGTAATTGATTTAAATATTCAGCAGATGATTTATTTATGATTTCGTTGCGACGTACGATGATTGGTAAAAATTTTCAAAATGATAATAAAAACTTTTTGATTGAGAAAATTTAATTTGTTTTTTTTTTTTTATGGATTTCTGAATAACGCAAGATTTACAAGTAAATAATGTAAAATACGTAAATGGATGTTTCGTTCTTTCTTCGATCACGTTTTTCCCAAACAATTTGTCATTCCTTTTTTTTTTTTTTCTCTCTGGTAAATAGGAATAATAGAAATGGATATATAAACGAGAATTGTCGGTAGTTCCATTGTCGAGTGATGTAATCATTCTTAGTATTGTTATAACTCGCGATTAGTATTCGTAATATCTCGTTTATTGTTGATCCACAATTGAGAAACTTAAAACTGTTGTTCAATTAATTTTTAACCAATATTTGTATTCCTTTATACTTCCTTTCAAATATATCATCAATTTATATCTCTGTTTGTAATTTCTCTAACGAAAAAGAAGAAAAAAAAAAATATCTTTAAGAATTTTACAGTATCGTGCTCTAACGATTTATTTTCGATTATTTTTCCACGAATATTAAAACTCGTACGAGGCCTGTAATTATTTCACAATTAGAGATTATTTACAATGAACATCTATTATTATTATTTCTCGATTCAAGGGTCATTTAAATTAAAATGGTGGAATTGTTACCAGGAAAAATGTGTTGATCATTTTTCATGAAACGCGTTGATAGATAATGGGACGTATTAAATGAAGGAATCGGTCCGTATTTTGCCACGTAGAATACGATAATTATTTCACGGTCACCGTTCCACGTATCTTGAAGATAAGAAAAAATATTGTTTTATTAAAAATATCGAATTGAAAAACTCGTGTGAAGAACTTTTATACACCATTCTTCTTTCATTCCTAATTCTTTTTTTTAATTTTAATGACACGATCACGAAATTATTGCAATCAAGTTAGAAAAATGAAACAGAGAGAGAGAAAAGAAATATAAAAATAATAAAAAGTTTCTAAGTTAAAAAATTATGTAATAACTTCAATAAACTTTGTATACACGATTTCTAAAAATTTCTAATTAATTTCTGTATAATAGGATTCTCTAAAAAATATATATATTATTCTCTACAAAGACAAAGAAAATAGAGATATACACACTCTAAAAGATGCGGCAGACAAATATTGGAACAATTTCTTCTTCCACGAAGTATTATTATTATTTGTCTTTGAGTCACAGCTAAACTTAAGTCTGGCCCTACTTACACCTACTATCTCTGATAATTCTAATTATAGACTAATCACTGTCAACCTGACATATTACCCTATTCATAAAATCAAATTTCCTCTGTCACTCCTCGAGTGGACCTCTCAAAATACGTTTGAGCTTGCAATTCGTTATGCGCGCACGGTTCAAGGAAAAATCATCATCTACAAAATCGCTATCTATACATTTAAAAAAAAGGCAAGAAACTTTATAAATTACCAAGAAAAAAGGAAAAATTTGAAAAAATTGAAGAAGACTCTCTTCAAAAAGTCGTCAGAAACGAAGAAAAATCCCCAAAAGATAATTAAACAAGGACAAAATTTGGAAAAGAGAACGTCGAACTTATCCACAGGATTCGAGGATCGATAGACAAAATTCCCTCGATTCTCTCTGCAACATCCCCTTCACTCGCGCATATTAAAAAAAAAAAAAGGAAGAAAAAAGGGAGAAAAAAGAAA
>NW_006263381.1:807144-808817 GCF_000469605.1 Apis dorsata
AGGCCGGAAAACTTTGCAGAGAATCCGATAGATAAGCAAACCGAAACGAAAAGCGGTGGTGGCTCGTTAAAAAGTAAGAACGTGGCCAACGTTGGCGGGGCATATTTTCGAGGCGGGGACGAAGGCCGAGATCGCGCCCCCATTGGCAGACGGTCGAACGTTTTAATCCAAATGCAACGTACACGGACAACGTTCCTTCGTAGCAAGGAATATACGTGTACACCTCTGGAATCATTTCAGAGCGCATGAATAAGTGATCGAGTGACTTTCGCCCTGCTGCTGTTGCTCGGCCTGTCCCTCCATTTCTTCGTCGTCGTCGTCGTCGTAGAGACAGCCACGGTGTCGCCAACGCGACCTCACTCTCCTTTCTCCCTTCTTTCTTCGTCCTTCACCCTCCCACTCCTTTTCTCTCCGCATCCCTTCCCCTCTCCGCCCTTACCTATCTCTCTCTCTCTCTCTCTGTGTATACGTTTCTTTCTTTCTTTCTTTCTTTCTTACTTTTCCGCGCCTTTTTCTTTCATCCTCGCTCCTCCTTTTCCGCGACACGCGTCATTATACACGTGCCCCTCCCCCTCCTTTCTAATCTTTCACCATCTTCCGCTACCCCGTCTTCTTCCTCCTCCTCCTCCTCCCTTCACACACCCTTATACTTTTCTGCCGCTCTTCAACCGCTTCCTTCTCGCGATAACCGCTCTTTTCTTCTTCCCTTTTCCTTCCTTCCCTTTCTTCCTTCTCCCCCCTTCTCCTTTTCTTTCAAGCTTTCCATCGGCCGGCCGGGGGGTGGTGGTCACCGAGCAGCCTCTCCGGGAAGCTTTCCCTCCATCCTTGATCCTCCTCCCCTATCTCTTGACGCGGCTCGAGGCCACAGGGGCTCTTTATGGATCGCCTCTCCCTTTTCTTCGCGACGTGTCGCTTCCCTCTTTTTTTTCCCTCTCTCTCTCCTCTCTCTTGTTCACTCTTTCCTTCCTTCCTTCCTTCCTTCCCTCCTTCCTTCCTTTCTTCCTTTTTTCCTTTCGAGGGAGGAAGTATATATCGATCCACGACACCCCTCAGAAGGCGGCAGAAGGGGTTCTCTTCTTTCGGATCGAGGATCGATAGACAGAGGATGAGTTCTTTCGATCGAGAGGAGATTATTCGAGTCGTGATAAATTGTCGCGTGAAGATTATCAGTGGAGGAGGAGGAGGAGTATTTGAAGCGTTATTTGTCGTTAATGTCGGGATGATTTTATTTGTGCCACGTCCGCGTGGAGATGTTTGAATAGATGTTTATAGGACGAGGAAGGAGGAGATGCTGATGCGAGTGTTAATGTTAATGAGCGTGAATATAAATTATTGGTAAGTGTTTATTCTGTCGCAATCTGTATCCATGTTATTGACTTTGTACACGTTTTTTCAATTTTATTTACAAGAGTCAAGACGCGTGAACGGTTTTATCGGTGAAGAGAGGAGGAGTTAGAGCTTTTGTTTAAGGTTAAGGTTAATAGTAATCGGTTCTTACTTTCGATTTTACTCAAATTTTACATGTGAAATCATAATCACCTTGTAAGGATATAAGGCTAAAGGATCGATCCGTTATTTAAAAATTAATAACGGACTAGGGCAACGTTATTTTGCCGAACGAGGGCAAGAACGGTGTTGGAAAATTTAGAGGAACGGAGAGAGAGAGAGAGAGA
>NW_006263381.1:809168-809588 GCF_000469605.1 Apis dorsata
GCATTTACTCATTCACTCACTCATTCACTCACTCACTTATTCACTTACTCACTCATTTACTCACTCATTCACTCACTCACTCATTCACTCACTCACTCATTCACTTATTCACTCACTCACTTTCTCTCTCTTTCTAAGAAATGGAGATTCTTCTTGGTAAAATTTAGGAAGAGTAGAAAGGGCGGAACTGTACAACGTACATTTCCAGGCGGGTGGAATAGAAGATCGGACACACGGTGCATTGTTTATGAGAACATGGTTGACCGGAACGACACCGGTGCACTTCGAAATACCGCATAAGCACCTTACACTTTTCCCTCGAGCTTTGGACAGGATTCTATTTCTCGTCCCGCGAAATTCGATATATACGACGAAACACGACGCCTCTCTCGATCTCTTATCATGAATAATAAAAAAAAA
>NW_006263381.1:809622-813869 GCF_000469605.1 Apis dorsata
AGGGGGAAAAAACACTACCGAGGATTATAAATTTATCAATCCCTGCACGAATAGANTCACTTTTGTTCCATCTTCTCGAGATTATGTCGAATGCTCGAAATAGATTGCATTCGCGCGATTCCAACTTTGTACATTTTCATTGGTATTTGACATGATTTATATTGGTATTTGAAATCGCGTTTCGAATGTGTATAAGTCACAGTGATAAGAGAAAAATTCGAGCATTGGCTAAAGAAAATTTCTGGTCGATCAAATTATCCGAAGTAAATATCGAGTAAATATCGTTGTGGCTCGAAAATAGATAAGGGGGGGGGGCCTATATATATCGATATTCCATCGAGCTATGAGAAGAAGAATGGAGAAGAGGAGACGAAGAAGAAAAAACGGAGCCAGGTGTGCGTGCGCGGAAGAAAAAGGCGCGAAGGCGTGATGGTGGTGGTCGCCGTTCCTTTACGATGCACGGACATCGTGGATGCATGCACCCCGCCCCCTTCTCGCACAGGTTCACCTGGAAGAATCTTAAGGGTCGCTTTTTCACCCTAGGAGCCGCGAAATTAATATTAATGAACGTAAAACTACCGTCGTTTTATGTACCCTCGTGTTGCAAGGAGAGAGGCGTGAGGTGTGTCCGTCGCAAAGAAAAGGAAAAGCTCGAGCCGCCATTATCGCGAGCAAACTCAACAGCGATTTCCTCCAAGCGGATACGGATAACGGATTTGATTTTCATCGCGTTCTTTTTTTTTTCCCGACCGCCTATTCTTCGTTCGTTAATTTCACGAGGGAGAAAGAAGTGCGTAGTTGATAGTCGATGAGTCGAGGTTGAATTCGAACGTTGTTGCTTCTCAGATTTTGTTTAGGATTAGGTAAATGCAAAATGAAAAGGTTGAAGATTCGTAGGAAATTTTATGCGATACTTTCTTTCAATTTCTATCGATTCTTTTCGATTCGAAAAGTCAACGAAAGTTCTCACAGAAATGATCGTGGATTATGGAAAAATTACTCCAATCTTTCTAAAATTTTTCAATGAATTTATTTCTAAATCATCTATGAATTTAATGAGATTTAAAATTTTCACGATCCAGATTCCAGAAGTATTTTATAGAAAAGCTGCTCCAATCTTTCTAAAATTTTTCAATAAATTCATTTCCAAATCATCCATGAATTTGAAAATTTAAAAAATTTCACGATCTAGATTTCAGAAATTTTATAGATCACGAAAAAGCTGCTCCAATCTTCCGCTAAAAATTTTTCAATAAATTCATTTCCAAATCATCCATGAATTTGAAAATTTAAAAAATTTCCAGATTTCAGAAATTTTATAAATCACGAAAAAACTGCTCCAATCTTCCGCTAAAAATTTTTCAATAAATTCAAATCATCCATGAGTTCTAATCGAAGATTTAAAATTTTCACGATCCAAATTTCAGAAATATAAATATATATATATATATATCCGAAAGACATAGTTTCGTTACAAAGAGAACCGTCTCTCCTCCAGTCTTCCATTAAAAATTAAAAAAAAAAAATCTCGCGAATCCACGACTCGTGGAAATTCCATCCATGTCGGTGGAAAGAAAAAGAAAAAAAAAAAAAAAAAAAAAAAAAAGAAAGAGAGAAAATTTTCCCTCTCGAGCATTTCCCTCGGACAGAGAGAGTGCGTTATTAGGAAAATGGCTCGACCTGCTGTCCCTCTTCTCGCGAGGGTATAAGAACGCTTTTCATTATTTCTACCATCTAGAGACACGAAAGAGAAGCGAAAGAGAGGGAGGAGAGAATATAGGAGAGAAGGGAAAAGAAGGGAAAAGGAAGGGAAAGGAGGAAAAGTTTCTCTCCTCTCGGGTGTGGGAGAAGAGCGGTCGAGGGCGAGGGAACGTGGGGATAGGGCCACGTTTCGCACAGCTAGGTGGAGGAAACAAAGGAGAAACGTGTACGTACGGTGGCCACGATGAATAATAAAAAGTGTGCGAGGTCAAACTAATTGTAATATAGAGTTACGCGACATGTGCCCCGATCCTCACATACATTTCACTCTGCCCAACGATTTATATGCATCGATCGAACCTCTGCTAGCTTTTACTTTTCTTGCCGGAGCTCGCATAATAATCCTCGCGTGTCGTTTTCCGGTGTGGCGTCGAAATCGATCGATCGGCTTCCCTCCATTTCCAACGAAATTTCCTTTCGCTTCCCCTTTTGCAATAATTCTCGGATAATACAGGCATCCGTTATTATTGATATATTTTTTTCAAAACCCGAAAACTTTTCGTTTCCACGCTGAAATGGAACCGAGCGTTTTTTCACGAATTATAAATCGGTGGATTTCGAAATAATGGATTCTTTCGATTATTAAAATTATAAAAGAATGGCGGTGATATAATTATCACAATTTTTGATAAATTTATGTAAAAATAAAGACACGAGTAGCTTTGTGTTATGGATAAAGGGAAATTTGAAATTTTTTTGAGTTATGTCATTATAAATTTTTTCTTCGTTAAAATAATAAAAGAAACGTGAATGTGACTTACATTGCTTGACTCACGATTATCACATGTAAAAATAAAGATATGAATAGCTTTCTTATGGATAAAGGAAAATTTGAAATTTTTTTGAATTATGCCATTATTCTTTCTTTCGATCGTTAAAATAATAAAATAAACAAATGTCACTCACATTACTTGACTTACAATTATCACATGAAAAAATAAAGAGTAGCTTTGTGTTATGGATAAAGGGAAATTTGAAATTTTTTTGAATTATGCCATTATTCTTTCTTTCGATCGTTAAAATAATAAAAGAAACGAATGTGACTTACATTGCTTGACTCACGATTATCACATGTAAAAATAAAGATATGAGTAACTTTCTTATGGATAAAGGGAAATTTGAAAATTTTTTTGAGTTACGCCATTCGGTCTCAATGCCAAGCGATACATTCGATTGCGTTTAATATTTGAGATATGTAAGAAATTTTACGTGCACTCTGTCATTTCGTGTTACGATTATCTTCGTGGGATAATCTTCTTTTAAAAATTATTTAAAACTTCGAAAATGTTAATCCTAAGAATTGTAAATCTCTCTTTTTTTTTTTTTTATTACTCTGATTATCTTCGTGGAAGATTATTCGAAACTCTTAATTTCTAAAAATATTATTATTTACGATTCGTGAGACGACGAAGATAAGAATCCAATTCCTCGAAATTAGATCGTTCATCTTCGATTTAATTCGATTTCGATTTTTACACTTTCGTTCGATCTTGTATTTATAAATTTTTCGAACGAAAGACGTTTGATGATTAATTTTTTACTAATACGTATTTGCATAATTACATGCTTTTCTATCGTTCGATAGCAATATATTATAAAATTAGTACCTGAGTAAAGAATTTTCATTGAATTTGTTAAAGTTGCGCGAATATTACTTCGATAATTCGTAAGTTTAACGAACAAAAATTCGAATATGGAGAAAATAGTAATTTATGATAAAAATGATCGAATAATTCGAATTGACCGATTAAAATTTATTTATAATAACTTTCGTAATAATTACCTTTTATCAAAGGTTGCAGAGATTAACGTATGATTTCATTATTGGTAATATATCCTGATCGCGTTTTGTTTGTTCAAATCAATATCATTTCACCGATTTTCCATTAATTAATAAACCAATATTCGCGTAACGAGTTTGGATAATCGATTACTAACCGAACTACTAATTCACTTTATTCGGCGACGAAGATTTATGATTGTAATTAATTAAATTATACTTTGTAAACATCTTTGGCCACGTTTCAAGTTCTTCTACTCCATTCGACTCTTGACCAATATCGATACAACCTACGCTATATTTGTTACCATCTTTTGGAACGAAATTCAAATTTTTTTAAATAATTTCCATTATTCTAAAATTTCGAATTTCAAGACTTTTGAATAATTCAAATCAAAATTAACTTCTTCCCTTTTCTTCTCGATCTTCCATTACGTATATAATTCACGCCATTCTCGATCTAACGAATCGATTCCTCTTAAAAAAATAAAATTGAACAACTACAGGATTGAAAGCGAGAGGCGAGACGCCGATTCAAATTTTATTCGTGGAGGAGATTGACACGATCGAGGAAAGGGTCGATTTTCCTGCGAATTATATTACATAAACTTGAAAATAGAGATCGCGGTTCTCGAAATTATACAAATATCTTCCTTGATCATCCTCGAATCGGATTTATTCCATCACAGTGATTGGAAAAAAAAAA
>NW_006263381.1:814093-816609 GCF_000469605.1 Apis dorsata
GGTACCAAAATGGCACCTAAAATGACACCAAAAATGGTACTAAAATGGCACTAAAATGGCACCTAAAATGGCACCTAAAATGGCACCAAAAATGGCACCAAAAATGGCACCAAAATGGCACCAAAATAGATTCCCTCGAAATCCAGACCGAAATCTAGACTATAAAATGGGATATATACTCCGAATACATATTCACCCAAGTATATTTACTCGGCCGTGAACTTCTCTCCCAGCCCTCTTCATTTCCCCTTAATCACCCGAACAACTGCACACGGTGATGCCAATCGATCAAGCCGGTCCAACTAGACCCGCCGCTGTTACACGCGAAAACACGTACGAAAACACGGGCGAAACTAGCTCATCCGTTAGGTGATCCCGTTATAAATCGCAGCCGCGAGACGACGGAGGCGGATGTGTGTGTGTGTGTATGTGTGTTTCCTTGGAAAACTTGGAACACGAGGGAAATAACTATCCGGCACCGGAAATTGCGTCCACGTCCTGATGATGATGATGATGATGATGATGGTGGTGGTGGTGTAGTGAGCCTCATTTCTCTCGCGATCGCATGAAAAACAATCGATTTTTGGCGTCGAAACGAGGATCGAAATGTTGTATTGAGAATTGTAGAGGATTGAAAGCGAGAGACGAGAAAATTGATTTTCATTGTCAGGACGGTGATTTTATTTCGTGGAGAAGATTGAGACGATCGAGGAAAGGATCGATTTTCGTGCGAATTGTATTATGTAAAGGAGGATCGGAAGGATCAAATATTCGATGAAGAATCGATTTTTTCAAATCAAATCAATCAATTCAAATGTTGGAGGATCGAGACGATCGAACATTTTTCGGTGGAAAAACGATTTTTTTGTGAATTGTGTGGAGGAGAAGGATCGAAAATTCGATGAAAAATGGATTTTCAATTGCACGATTCAAATATTAATCGTGGAGGGTGGAGATAATCGAAATATTGAACGAAGAATCGATTGTTGGTGAATCGCGTAAAGAATCGAGAGATCGAGAGGATCGAAAATTCGATAAAGAAAAAAAATATTAAAAATATTTCGAGACGATCTAATCGATTTTCGTTCAAATATAATCGCGAAGAGGATGGAAAATTCGAGGGAGAATCGTTCGATCGTTGATGAATCGCGCGGAGAAGGATCGAGAGAAGAGAAAAATTCGCGAAAGATCGGAAGAATGGAAAATTCGGCGGAGAAAAATCGATTTTCAATCGAAACCGCGGAGAGAATCGAGAGGATGGGAAAAAATCGATCGTGGAGAGTAGATTTTCTATAGTGGAAGATCCTTGGGGCGAGCGAAAATGCGGTGGAGAGACACGAAGACGATGCACGTGAGGATGGTGAGGAGAAAACGAGGTCCGGTGTCTCGGGCTGCATTTGGAGCGGATCCGAGCAATTTCACGAGTCGCGAGGCCTCCAATATGCGTCCAACATTCTCGAGACACCTCGATTTTTGCTTCTGTTTCTTTTCTTTCTTTCTTTCATTCTTTCTCTTTTTTTTCTCTATTATTGGAATTTTGTTAAATAGAGGAGGATTCGTTTCAATTATAAAATTAAAACTATTGGAAATTACGATCGAATATTTCGATATAAAATGTTTCTATATCATTTAATATATTTATTAATCGATAAAAATGTTTCTCGTTATAAATGGGCGAGAGAAAATAAAATATCCGATATCTTTCGGGAAGATTAAGATATTTATACATTTCTTTTTCTTTTTCTTCTTCTTTCTTTTTTTTTTTTTTTTCTTTCGTTTTTCTCGTCTAGAATTTCGAACATTTTTCTCACGTTTCACCGATTTCCACCACGTTCTGACAATTTTTCCCGCTTTCCGCCCTCGTCTTTCGATTTCTTTCTCTCCGCGCGCCATTGCGTTTCCTCCGTTTTTTTTTCTTCTCTCCCTCCTTCCCCTACTCTGTTTTCGACGGATCTTTTTAGGATCGCCTATCTTCTATCACGTTTCGCTTGTTATTCTTGGTATTCGAACGTTATTTCTATCCGTACCGATTATTTATTTCTTCGCGACTTCATAGAATTTTTCCACCAGATTCTACGATTTTTTTCTTTTTTTTAACAAACTAATTCGCTTTCGCCATTTCGAATAATCTTCAATAAAGTTCACGAATATGAAATTAATATATAAATAATAAATATAAGAAAATATAAGAACAAAATATAAGAAACCGAGTTAAAGAAAAATATGTTATTGAAGAAAAAATCTAAATAAGAATAAAAGTCACATTTTCACCACAAATGTACGATAATCGTACATTTCTCTTCCCTCGAAAAATTCCTCTGCAAAATCTTCACGTCCTCTCCCCTTCGCTTTTCTAAATTTCGTCAATCTACAAAATCACGAGATCCGATCGATCCCTTTCGATCCCCGACGAAGAAAAAGTTGGCAGAAATTTCGCGCTCAAGCGAAAGAAGAACGAGGCCGCGGAAAAACTCCTTCCCCCTCCTCTTCCTCCTCCTTCCCCCACTCCCACTCCC
>NW_006263381.1:817284-818343 GCF_000469605.1 Apis dorsata
AACGAAGACGAGGCGATCTCACTTGGGCCAAAAATAAAGGCGATACCGTGGGGTGAATTTCTTTCGCGCGACGACGCTTGTTTCGAAGAGTTATTGGAGAGCTTGCTTGTTCGTGGCACGTGTCCGTGCTCTTCAAACGAGATCCTCGATCGAGGAGATCTTTTGAGTTGTGCAATTATGCGTGTTTTATATATATATATATATATATTTATTGTTGTTTTTTATTAAATCTAATATTTCTCGTTTCTTTTTCGTACAAAAATTCAAACAGTTCGTTCGAATATGTTTAGATTGAGAATCTTTGCGATTTGTTTTGAGAGGAAATTTCAAATTGAGAGGAATGAATTTTTAGAGGAAATTTGAGGAAATTGTGCAATTACTGGTGGTGTAATTATTTTTGTATCGGAGTGGAAAATTTGTATTCGTTGAATGGAATATTTGTCATTTTTTTTTTTTTTTTTTTATATATATAAAGGAATCCGGATATTCGTTCCAATCCAAAAAAATATCCAATATTCGCCGCCAATAAAGCGATTCAGTTCAATAAAGTTATATTTTCATTTCTCATCGTTTATTCTTATTTTTTTTACAGATAATTTAAAATATTTATTAATAATAATTATATATATTTTTTTTTAGTATATGCAATTTTGATACAATTCTCGCGATCTTTGTTTTAATTCTCTATTCTAATTTCTTTCTTTTATTGCTGTATATTGTTCTTCATAATTATAATTATTATCTCGATTTAAAACAATGCATATATTACTACTATATTTCTATTTTCTAAGATAACATAGAATATATAGAAATCATTTTTCTAAGTAGGAAAAATTTTTCACGTGAAAATCTTCGTGAAAATTCTCCGCGTTTCATTCCATTTGGGTCATCTTACGAATTATAAGCACACCTATACAGCTATTTTCGCTTTTCACGAACCATGAGTCATTCAGATGAGAGAAATTAGACCGTTCGTAAAACGTGACACAATAAATTTTTCTTCGCCGCTTGTAATCTCTCTCTCTCTCTCTCTCTCTCTCTCTCTCTCTCTCTCTCTCT
>NW_006263381.1:818378-820349 GCF_000469605.1 Apis dorsata
CCTCGAATCGAATGATTCCTGAATAAAAATCTTTCCAATAAAAATTATTCGAAAAATCTTTCCTCCATTTTAAATATCTCGAATCCCCTTCGCGTTAAAATAAAAACCATTCTTTAAAAATTATTCAATTATATATTATATTCAATTATATCTCAATTAAAATTTAATCAATCTTCACGAAATTTATTTATATAAAAATTCTCTCATATGCGCAAAAATCTCTCGAAAGAAGATATTCTCGATTCTCGAAATAAAAGTTCAATAAAACCTATCATTATCATTATGTCAACTTGTCATGATCCATCGACGACATTGAATTTGCGAACGAGGTTTCATAAGAACTCGGTTAATTCGAGCCGCTTGCTATGCTTTTACCTTGTTTACAAATCGATATCCATCGACATTTTCATTTTTCATTGGAACAAACGACCCGTTTATTTATACCCATCCCCTGACGTAATATCGCGGTTACGTCAGAGAGAGAGAGAGAGAGAGAGAGAGAGAGAGAATCTCTAAATTAATCGCGCGGTGGCACGAAGAAGGAAACGTGGAAAAAGGGCCGGTCGAAGCCAAAGAGCAAGAGGCGTGCTTCCTGTGCCCCGCCGAGACAAAATAAAATACCGGAGCTCGGCTTCGATGAGCACACCGGACTTGTTTCCAACACGTTGGCCCTTGTTACACCTGGATTAAAGGAGACGCGTACAATATATATATAGACGACGATAGATTCACGTGTGCGCGTCGTCGCTCGCAAACTGGATGTAAACTAGATTCTAAAGACCAGATTTCGCGAGCATCGATTTAAAATTGGATATGCTAAACAATAAGGAATTAATCCTAATCCTAATCTAAAAAATATATATGTAAAGATGATACATTTATAAAATTAATATAATAATATTGAAATTAAAAATGAAATTATTAAATAAAAATTGTTATAATAATTTATTAATCATTGATGGAAAAAATATTTGTTACTTAAAAAAATAAATTTTATTAAATTAATCGTTCTAGAATTATAAATTTTTTTTTTTTATACCATTAAATTTAATCTTACGCGCTATATTTAATGAAGTAAAAATAAGAGTATTTTTAAAATAATTTTAAAATTCTTTCTTTTCGAGAGGAAGAGAAAATATTTAGAATATTTTATCTTTTTTTTTTTGGAAAATTTCCTTCGTTCGATTCTTGATTGTCGAACAATTAACTCGATGGTCAAATTGTAAAAGAGGAAGATTTATAACATGAATATTAATTTGTATATCATTAAACCAGAGAGAATTAATTTTCTTAATCGTTGATTTGGAAAGTTTTTGACGAAAGAGGATTAACATATTAAAAATCTATCCCATATATAATTACTCGACATTAGAAACTTTTAAGAGTTAATTGTTAACTCAATCCAATTTAACTTTCCAAATTATACCTCAAATTCATTAGACCATGATTATCCCATTAAATTAAAATTCTTGCCTTCAAGATTCTTCGAAATCGGTCAATCGTCGTTAATATAATATAATCTTTGAGAGAAAATTAATAAAAAAATATCCCGTTAAATTTTCTTTTTTAAAGAACATTTTTTTTTGAGAATTTGCTTCCAAATTACGTAAATTATTTTTAGAATCATAAGAATCATAAATATATATATATATATATATAAACTTACTCGTGGCCATTTTTATACCCCAATTATATGCAACTGCTTACCCGCATAGGAAGCGTGTTTGGATCAGCCCTTCGGCCTAAATTCAAGCCTGCGGTTGTCGTGTCACAGCGTCGTTACGCTATATCGCATAATTAGCCTTCCAACAGTGTACGACAATTTATTTTCCTTTATTCCCCAACTTGTAATTTTCGTCGCATTATTCTCTATTTATCGATAATCCCGTGCTAATTTACGACGATTAAAAATTGCTTTGAGAGAGAGAGAGAGAGAGAGAGAGAGAGAGAGAGAGAGAGAGAGAGAGAGAG
>NW_006263381.1:820816-826657 GCF_000469605.1 Apis dorsata
TTCTTATTCTTATGATATTATTTTTATTATTTTTATGATATTATTCTCTCTAAAATTCTTCCTTGAATCCAATTTCTTCTTCTTATTATTATTATTCAAAATATCTGAATTAATATAATTCGCATAAAATTGGTAAAATCGAGTATACGTAAAAACGAGATAAATTAGGAGGATATATCGTTGGAAATATCGCGAGATACGTTCTCATAAATGAGATTACGTTTAAATTGTAATTAAACAGAATAGATATGGTTACGAGTGAACGGTGTGTACAAAGTTAGTTTTAGTTTGCGCGTACATATGTATGCGCAAACAAGAAGGAAACGAGTTATTCTTGAAATATAAATATATTTAAGGATACAGGTTTGAATTTTATATTCTGAAGGGTGGCGTTCCGAATGAAGAAATATGCAAATAAGCTTCTATCGAGGATGCATAACCTCGGTGAGGTTTCTTTCTAATTACGTACGATAAGAACGAGCGTGGAATATTTTATATTACGTTCCTCTTCCTCTAATTGGTAATATAAGGAATGTTTGAAAACGATACGGAACGGAAACCAGATGGTACGCTTCCGTGTACGAGGATGGAAAATTTTCTTCCGACCGCGTATCATATCTTCTTCTCATATAAGAATAAGAATTTTTTAATCGATTAAAATCTCTGTATATATGTATATCGAAAGGAAAGATTAAAAAAAAATATCGTCAACGATACTCTATTATTTTGTACATATTCTTAACCCGAACAAATCTATCTTCACTCAAATTCCCTTTCGATTATTCACCCGATAAATCCACAAAGACACGCGTGTTTCTCACACACGTGCGTCCAACACAATATAAGAGAAACAAAGGTCCATTGTAGACCGCCGATCTTTAACGACCATTCCTCAGATTTCGTCAAATCAGTTTCTGTAACGCGTACAAATTCCATCCAAACGTTCGAACGTAATATCATTTTGCCGCGACAAGACGCGCGCCATTATTTTCGTCCGGGACAGGTTCGAACGTGTTTCGTTCCCTTTCGCTGACGCGCCAACGTTCAAACGTTTTCAAACGCGTGTGTTGTACGCGTGCGTGTATCTGGACACGTGCACACTCGTTCCCAAAAGTTTTCTAACATTTTACTTTACTTTTTACAATAAGTAATATTTCGCTTCGTTTTTAAAATATATAACGTTTGAAGAGATCTCTGCATAGTGATGAAGAATCAATTTTTGTTCAATTCGAAACAGTTTACATCAGATGGGAAGATTAAGATTAAAAACCGAAAGAGAAAATTTGATTTAATTTCCAAGCTCGAGAACTTGGATAAACTTCTCTTTTAACCTCGATTCTTATAACCAATACGAGTAAATATTTTTTCCGATCAAAAGATTTCTGTAAGAAGTAGAGAAGGAGAGTTGGTCTCGGAAGAGAGAGACGCTCGTTCTAAATTTGCTTTGAACGGGAGTGTACGCGGGATAATACACATCCGCGGACAAGTTTGAAACGTTGAAACGCGCCGCGCGTACCTCGTACATCGAAATCCTGGTACAACATAGTGAAGGAGGGGGAATAAATCACACGCACGACCGACGCCAGGCCCATTAAGAGGGAAACGATGGCGATTTTAAGGGAATCGGAATGAATTTAAGACCGACCCGCCTCTCCTTTATTACTATTAATAATCCGCCCACATCGTAAACCCGTTTCGCCATTATTTACGTTTATTTACGGGCCTCGGTTATTTATGCGTATCATCATCATAGTCATCATCATCATCGTTGCTCGAATCGTCCGCGACCTCGTTTAACACACCGTCCAATTATTTATCTTATTTTCATTTGCCTCGAGCTTATTGTAATTTGTATTTTAGATGGAGACTCGTCGATATCGTTTATATCTTTGGCAATCAATCGATTATTTTTTTCGATTTAACGAATGTTTGAGAATGTTTGAGAATGTTTGAGAATGTTTGAGAATGTTTGAGAATGTTTGAGAATGTTTGAGAATGTTTGAGAATGTTTGAGAATGTTTGAGAATATTTGAGAATGTTTGAGTAATCGGACGAATCTTTTTTTGAATCGTTTCTTATCGTTTTAAGGAAGAATTCGATGGTACGTAATTCATGAATTACGAGGTATTATTAGAAGGAACATTTTGACGACTATAGAATATACGAGCCGCTAATGACGAGTCCGCCACGAGTACGAGCATTAAGGGGTTAAGAACTCTTCTTATTTTCGGTATATAGTCTTAATTAGTCGGTGGTACAACTGTTCGTAGTTACTTATAGGTTTTTTTCTTTTTTCTTTTTTGTATATTTAAAGTTATACAAGATGGAAAAGTTAAAGATATTTAAAATCGGAGAGCGATTTAAAATTTATTGAAGTTATTCGTGTAAATCGATAAATGATAATTCATCAATTTATCAATTTTATATATGTAGAAAATAATGAAAATACGCGTCCCATTTTATTTCGATTCGATTAAAATTTTCTTCTCTTCCTTTTTCCTTTTTTTTTTTTTTTTTTTTTTTTTTTAATTTAAATAGAATTTCATTTAAATTTGTATTTAAGCTTCAAAAGTTTAAATTGAATTTAACATTTGCATATCATTTGCATAACGACGTGATTGTTATGAAATAATTTATTCCAAACACCGGTCAACATTTATTATTACAAGAATATGCAATGATTTATTATACATTTCATATCTGTGCATAAATACTTTCATATCTCAATAGACGAGGCTGTAAATCTGTATTCTCGTATCGAAAAACATCTGTCGAACGATCGAACCTTCAAATTTTTATTACATTCATATATATATGTAAATAATTCACATTTTTTTTTTCAAATCTCAAATCCACGCTTGATACATCGTAATCCTTTTTTTTTACACTTTCGAACCTTCAAATTTTTATTGCATTCATCGCTATATATATATACGTAAATAATTCATTTTTTTTTTATCTCAAATTCATAACACACTCGATACATCGTAACTCTTTTTTTCTTTTTTATATCTTCAAATTTGTCGCTATATATATATAAATAAATAATTCACATTTCTTTTTTTTATCTCAAATCCACGTCATACTCGATACATCTTTTTCTTTTTTACATCTTCGAATCTTAAAATTTTTATTACATTATATTACATTATATTACATTATATTACAATTTTAATTTTTTAATTTTTTTTTCAATATATATCTCTTTCACAGTTTCGAACCTTCAAATTTCATTACATTCGTCGCTATATAAATAAATATATAAATAATTCGCATTTCTTTTTTTTATCTCAAATCCTCGTCACACTACATTGTAATCCTTTTTTTTGTTTTTACACCTTCGAATTATACCTTAAAATTTTTATTACATTTATATTACAATTTTAATTTTTTAATTTTTTTTTCAATATATATCTCTTTCTCTTTCACATTTTCAAATTTCATTACATTCGTCGCTATATAGATAAATATATAAATAATTCGCATTTCTTTTTTTTATCTCAAACCACGTCACACTCGATACATCGTAATCTTTTTCTCTCTCTCTCTCTTTTTTTTCCACAACACATTAATAAAATTTCAAACTGCCTCAAACGTTAATCTCAATCTTAATCGCAAATACAAAAAAAAAAAAAAAAAAAAAAAAAAAAAAATAAACGAATAATTAGCATCATCGCATTAAAATTTCAAATATTTCGAACGTGGTTCTCATTCAACTCGCTTCGATAATTATCACGATTCGCAACAACACGTTATACGTACACCTTCTCGAATTAATTCGCAACACGTTACGTTAGAATTATCGGTTACAACGATCTTTTTTTACTCGCATTCTTATTCCCCGATCCTCGCGATAATATAGAAATATTCGTACACGTCGATATTATTTCGCTCCTCGCTGGCCGATCGATGGAAGAGAGTATCGCGTTAAACACGCGTCCCTGAGGTTTTAACCCTCTCCTTAGACGTCAATCCCACGCCTCTATACAACACTTCATCCCCCTGCTCTCAAACACCCGTTCGCTCGCCCACAACTTCAAAATCTCTCATTACCCACACGCTCAACCATCCTCTCAAACACCCTCCAATTTGACCATCTCCGCGAACCATGTCACGGACGCCACGGAAATCCTCGTTCAGCTAACTCTTTCCTTCTCTTTCCTTCTTTTTCTCTCTCTCTTTTCCTCTTTTTCTTCTCTTTCGATCGAAGAAGGATTGAACAAAACGATCGATTTCTCGACTCGAGGTTGAATCGAGAATTTTTCTTGTGAAAATCAGGGGTTTTTTAAGTTTCAAATTTTATTTTCAATTATTTTTTTATTAATTATTTATTTATTTTCAATTATTTTTATTTAGGAACTAAGTTAGGTCAAGATTAATTATTTGATAATTCTAATTGTCCAAGTTGAGTAAACTATTCGACAGGTTAAACACTTTTGTTATTTATTCTCACTGATTCTCGAAAAAAAGGATTTTTGAATTGAGACTCAGTCTTATAATTCTTTTTCGAATTTCTGGAATTCCTTAGGAATAACAATGTTTTTAAAATTCTAATTCTTCTGTCTATGTTTCGAATATAAAAGAAAAATAATAGAAGAAAGATTCGAGGATTCGAATTAATTTGCATCGATCGTAATTGAAAGGTAAACGTGGAAAAACGAATCCTTCATTCCTTCATTCCTATACGTATATATATAGTATAAGGGACACGATTAAACGCGTATGACATGACGCGCCGTCCATACTTGTTGGCTTCGTCAAATCAGATAAACCTTCGTCAAATCAGATAAACACAACATCGCGTTAGAGCGAGTGAATAGGAAACCGTTTGTAACACAAATGGATTCGATGCCTCCACCCAGATTTCGATCACGAATTACCCGCGAAACCTTCATCCAGAAATCCAGAAATGATGACGTTTGTTGTTGTGAACAATTGTTTATGGATTGTATTATCACCAGAGATCTAAAATCTTTTTTAAGGATTTTTGTCTCCTTTCAGAGAGTTAGAAAAATATTTGGAATATTTGAAAATTAATATGTTAATCGTAGGAGAAAGGGTACAAATATGAGCAATTTGTTTAATTCACTTGATATGAGTTGAAAATAATGTTGAGTTGAAAATAATCTTTTTTAAGGATTTTTGTCTTTCTTTTTTAGGAATGGCTTGATTTATTTATTGCGCTTCAGAGAGTTAGAAAAATATTTGGAATATTTGAAAATTAATATGTTAATCGTAGGAGAAAGGATATAAATATGAACAATTTGTTTAATTGACTTGATATGAGTTGAAAATAATGTTGAGTTGAAAATAATCTTTTTTAAGGATTTTTGTCTCCCTTTTTTAGGAATGGCTTGATTTATTTATTGCGCTTCAGAGAGTTAGAAAAATATTTGGAATATTTGAAAATTAATATGTTAATCGTAGGAGAAAGGATATAAATATGAACAATTTGTTTAATTGACTTGATATGAGTTGAAAATAATGTTGAGTTGAAAATAATCTTTTTTAAGGATTTTTGTCTCCTTTTTTTAGGAATGGCTTGATTTATTTATTGCGATTCAGAGAGTTAGAAAAATATTTGGAATATTTGAAAATTAATATATTAATCGTAGGAGAAAGGGTACAAATATGAGCAATTTGTTTAATTCATTTGATATGAGTTGAAAATAATCCTTTTTAAGGATTTTTGTCTCCCTTTTTTAGGAATGGCTTGATTTATTTATTGCGCTTCAGAGAGTTAGAAAAATATTTGGAATATTTAAAAATTAATATGTTATCGTAGGAGAAAGGGTACAAATATGAGCAATTTGTTTAATTCACTTGATATGAGTTGAAAAT
>NW_006263381.1:826673-827565 GCF_000469605.1 Apis dorsata
ATTGAAGATTAAACGAGATCGCAATTAATTCTCGCGTCGAAAAAATATTCGAACGTTTTTTAATAATGTTTAGTAAAATAAATGATAAAGTAGCAATTTTTTTTTTAAATTTAAAATTAAGCGTATCTTTTTTGATTCTGTAACAATTTTGAACAGTGCAGGATATCAAATATTATTTTTTTTTTTTATTAATATATATACACTATATTTTATTTCTGTTTTAAACGAATTTGTTATTTCTCTTTGATACGTTTTTATTGTTGTTTTTTTATCCACTCGATGATCCAATTGTTGTTTACAATGATATCGATTCAGATATCGATAATTTCGAATCGCAAGTTAAAAATTGAGCGAAATATACGCTACAGGGATGTTTATCTTTATAAACGTAATTCGAAATTCTTCGCTTATTGTCGTTGTTCTTAAAATTCTTCAATTTTTCTTTTTCTATTTCGTTTCGTAGATATTACAGTCCCAATTGTGGAGTAAAACTGAAACTAAGAATTAATTGAAATTATACGTTNATTTGTAATTTTTGTAATTAGAGTGAAGAGAAATGAACTTCTCAGCTTACAATTCAATTCAGAGATCAATATTCAGTTTCGTTCTTCAATTTTTCTTCTTCTATTTCGTTTTTCGAGGAGAAACGTACGCGGCCTTGATTTATTTTGCTCAATTCGTTGTGAATCTCAATGTGAAGAAAAACTGAAACTAAAATTAATTGAAATTATATTGCTCGTTCTTAAAATTCTTCAATTTTTCTTCTTCTATTTCGTTTCTTCTATTCGATATACGCAGCTTTGATTTATTTTACAAACAGTTCGTTTCATAGATATTACAGTCCCAATTGTGGAGTAAAACTGAAACTAAGAATTAATTGAAATTATACGTT
>NW_006263381.1:827577-836819 GCF_000469605.1 Apis dorsata
GCTTGTAATTTTTGTAATTAGAGTGAAGAGAAATGAACTTCTCAGCTTACAATTCAATTCAATATTCAATTTGGTGAGAAACGAATTAAGCGAAAAAATAAAATAATTCCATGATAAAAATATCGAGAATTTCGAAAAAATAAAATTAAAAATAATATATTACAAAATTTCTTTACTTATTTAAATATTCGAAGTTTGACGCGCGCAAAGATCGTGTTAGAAGATGTTCAATTTAAATTTGTCACAAAATCGTTTGTATTTATCTCGAATTTATGTATTTGGAAGGTTTTTTAGGACTGTCTCGTCCTCGATCGAAGAAGAAACAGTGACAAAAAGAAAAAAAAAAAGAAAGTATTCCCAACCAATGGAAAGCCAATATTTCTATGGAGAAAAAGAAATACGTTTTCAAAGCTTGAGTTTTATTAATTTCTTTCATCGGAAAACGAGTCGTCTCCACGAATGTTCGAAAACTTTCCTCCCTCTCCGACATTCGAAGAAACCGTGGTTTATTTCGAGGCAGCAGAATACACATTTTACGACAACTGTTTCGAAAACTTTCTCAGCCCCTTTCACAAAATCTTCTTCTTCTGTTTTTTCCCCCAATCTTGCATTTTTTTTTTTTTTTTTACGACGCACAAAATTTTCTCCTCAAACATCTCGTAAAAGAATTCGTTCCTGTTTAATAATATCTCGAAAACTGCAATGCAATTTGTAGAAAAATTGTGTTAGAATTCGATCTCATTCATTGGAATCGAACTATCGATAATTAATGCATCTTGAGATGAATCATCGAAAAGTGGAATTTTCTCCTCATTGAATATTTCTCGTCCATATAAACTTAAAAGAATTCTTGCTTAATAATATCTCGAAAACTGCACCAATTTATAAAAAAATTGTGTTAGAATTCGATCTCATTCGTATCATTGGAATCATCGACAATTAACAATTATTTTGAGATAAATTGAGCGGATCATCTCGAATTTGGATGTCGATTTTAATCATCGATTCGAGATCGATCGAAAGAATCGAAATAAATCGACGAGGACATTAATCGGATGTTGTGGCTCGAGGCATCAAATTTCATTAGATCTCGATTCGATCCTCGTTCGATTTCGAAAGGTCACTGATCCTTCCACGATCATCTTTCTAAAAATAAATTTCTTTCTAAAAGTAAAATTCAAATTCGATTTTCGCTTCGTTGAATTTAATTCGAGGGGGCCTCGATTCCTCCTAGAAGGAATAATATCGAGTCGGAAGAAATGCCAAAACTCTGTGTGAAATCTCTCCGTCGAGTTTCTTGGATAAGTTGGTGGGTCTCTAGACACACGACTCCGATAGGCTGACCCAAATTCGAACTTCTATTCTATTCTATCTACGTTCTCCGGGGCCAAGGGGTCAAGGTTCTCCAAAGTGAATCGACTCGAGATGTGCACCCTCGAGATTTCGATACCCGATATCTCCTATTTTTAAAAACTTTCTGTATTTCTCTGTATTCCCAAACCTCTTACCCTCTACTTTCTCAGTTCTTGTTCCTCAGTTCTAGTTAGAAGTAGTTCCAATCAAAACTTCGAGCTTATATATATATATCTATAATAGAATCAGCAATGAAGTGTTGACACGAAAATTCAAGAATTGAATGGAGAAAATATTCGAGAAGATCGTTAAAGATATTATATTATGTTACGTTTAATTTTAATTCTTAATATTGGCGATAGCTTTATCGATTTTTTTCTTTCCGTATTGTGAGAGGATCGAGAGAGATTCAACCGAAATTTAGAAGTAAGATCAGTTGTAATAAAAAGTAAATAAAGAAAATTTTAATTTTCCAAGTCGTTCCTTGCACAAAACCATCCACGCGTATTTACATTTCTCCATCGTCAATTTTCGCGCAGGTGCGGATATCGAGAGAGATCGAGCAGAAATTTAAAAGTAAGGTGAAATCTATTGGTGAAAAGCGAAGCAAAGAAAACTTTAATTTTCAAATTTTCTGTGTTGTTCCTTTATTCACGAAAAACCATCTAAGATATATTTACATTTCTTCTCTATCGACGATATTCACACAACGAACGAGATTCGAGACGTTTCGCGTTTATTCTATTGATATTTGTCAGATCTCGAGATCCCTGCTATCCTATACCCGTGGCGTATTGTTGCGTGCCATTGGTCCACCGGAAACATGCCCCTCCCCCCGAACGCTCCTCGCAATAACGAGCGTTGTGTCTCTTGGACGAGTGCCAAGTGTTTCCCTAGGATAACTGCTAATGATCCTTCCTGTTATCGCGTCGAGCATCTTTCTACGATCTTAAACTTAACTCCATAAACCGATATTTCTCGACCTGTCCGCTCTATTTTTAACCGTCTATGAAATTGTTTCGTGAACGGAGCATTGGGCATTGACCCAATGTTGAAAAAGTAAACTGGATAAAGATATTCAATTGATTGCTTAAGATGCTTCGAACGATACTTATTCGTGGCTTATTGTAGTCGATCGTCGTTTTTCGTGTAATCATTATAATTATTTCTAATTGTTGTTACGTTTCGAACGATAAATTATCAAAGTAACTTCAATTATTATAATTTTGCTTATTACGATGTTCACGTAAAAGCTATTGCTTTTTCAAATTAGAGTCAAAACATAAGCTGCTACTTTTCCTCGAATTAAATACCGAAAATCTAACCTAATTTAAGTTATTTCACATCATCCAGGAATTGGGTATTAACTCGTTGAAAAAATAACTAGATAAAGATAAAGTTAAGTAATTATTTCGAATAACGTTTATTCCAATAGTTGATTTCGTGTTAATCTCGACCTTTGGTTAATTACAATTATTTTAAGTAATAATTAACTATTAAATTTTCTCCACTGTCTACAATTTACTTCTTTTTTTAAATTAGAGTCAAATATAAGCTGCTACTTTTCCTCGAATTAAATATTGCAAACCTAACCTAACCTAACTATTTCACATTATCAGAGTTACGCATTGAAAAAATTTAACTGATTAAAAATTTCGAATAAAATTAAATAATTACTTATTAAAATATTTAAGTAATATTTATTCGTATTATAGTTGATCTGCTTTTCATGTTTCAGTCCAGCTGTTTGACGTTACAATTGTTTCCAATTTTTATTATGTTTTGAACAATTGAGGTAACTTTATTCATAACCTCAATTATTAAATTTTCATCACTGTCCGTAATACTAATATTTCTTTTTATCCAGGATTATTTCATGAGATTTTAAGTATCAAGTTTTTGCTCTTTTAATCATCAGATTGATTTTATTTATTTTTTTGAAATCACTTGTTTATCGATTAAAGTTGAGCAAGAATAATCGCCGTGGTTGAAGAAGTTGATTAACATTTGGCGGAAAGTATAAACGTTTTAAACGTGTTGAGAACGAAACTGCATAATAATAATTAGTTAAAAACTCGTTTAACGCTGTTTAATTACACACCCTCGTATTCGGTTTCGTTTTAATTGGAGGAATTTCAGAATTTCCTTAAAATAAAATAAAATAAAATAAAATAAGAGTAAAACATCGATATTCGTTTTCACTCGTTATATTCGATCTCAGATCGGGTTACATTGCTCAATTTATCAATTTTCGCGACCTGTTATTCTTATAATAAACAGAGACGAACATTTTTACTCACAGGTTAATTTTAAACTTATGAAATAATCCCGTGAATCGAATTGAATAAAATCTGATGTATCATTATTTTATCAAGTTTTCAGAAAACAAGCAAATGGAATTATACGGATTATATTCTTAACCAACATTTCCAATCTTTCACAGCTGAGCAAACTTTAAAATCGTTGTACCGCAAAATTAGGAAAAATATACGTGGAAGGATGGAGGGTGTCTCAAAAATATCATCGATCATCGAAGATTCCCCAATTTTCCCAAGCAAGCAACTTCAATAAAAAAAAAAAAAAAATTCAATTCAGTTTATCACAATTTGATTCACGAAGATTTTTCATGAAAATTAATTATTAATTGCCCGGGGATAAAGGGATCCTTCCTTAATTTTTCTTGCAAAACTATCCATCCACATCTGTTTTGAAACTCGTTTGTTTCAACAACGAGATTTCACGCAACGATATTCGTGAACAGGGGGAGGAGAAAAAGGACGAGGGAGGGGCATAAAAAAATTCCGCGGTTTAACAGAATTAAACTATAAAAAAAAAAAAGAGAAAAACCTTAACTTTTTGATGCGTGCTATCATCCCCTCATTTTTTTAAAACTCTGCCCGTAGAGTTTCCGCTCCTCTATTAAAGAAGCAGAAAATATGGTTGGACGGCACCGAGAAAGAGAAAAAAAGAAAGAAAGAAAGAAAGGGAAGAATAAAAAAGAAGAGCGAAGAAAAGAGAGGAGGAGAGGAAGAAATAATAAATGAGAGAGAGAGAGAGAGAAAGAAAGGTGTTCGAAAGTGGCGCGTTTCGAGGAAAGAAAGAAAAAAAAAATTCGTTTCTCGTTCGATGAAAAATTATTCGAGAACGTTCCTTGGATAACGAGTGGCATGGATACTTATCGTCGATGAAACTTGCTAAGCGAGATGATACGCGTTTGGATGATCGGTGCGTGGAAGAAACGTTAACGACTCCTATAACTTTCGGCGGAAAGGAGGGAGTTTGGAGAAAGAAGGAAGGAAGGAAGGAAGGGAAAAAAGAAAGAACGAAAGGAGAGGTGGGATGCGAGAGGGGTAACGAGAGGAAAAAAGTTGACGTTCAAACGTCATTATTGCGCGTTATTCTTTTTCATATCTTCTCTTCTCGATTTATCGTTGGATAAAATACTCGTAAAGTAATAATTGCTCGATCGTCACTAGGGATCTTAACGATTATTAGAGCAACGATTATCCCTCGATTCTATGTGTTGCCTTGTTAATAACTTATAGAAAGGAAACGGAGAAATTATTTTTACCAATGCAACGATGATTATTCGATTCTACGGGATCTTGTTATAATAATCAAAGGAACGGAAAACAGAGATATTATTTTTAGATTATTCAGATAGAATAAAATTGTTCGATTCTCTTCTACGAGTCTTTTAGATGGTCAAGGCCTACGCGAATGATTTGAAAAATATACGCGGAGAAATTATTCGAGTAATTCTCAAGTAGTAGAGAAATCTTGGAATTATAATAATCACAGATCACGCGAGCGATTTTGGAAAAATATACGCGATGTAATAATAATATGGAAATTATTTTTCAACAAAATTTTCCAATCGTTGAAACAACAATTCCTCGATTCTCCGCTAGAGGTGCTGGATTGCGATATATTCAAAGGTTGCTGGAGAAAAATATACACTGGAGAAATTGTTTTTGCAAGAATTTTCCAACTAAATATGAATATTAATTTGTTCTCTTCTGTATCGTTTTTAGAAAAAATACAACAATTTTTCAACTTCGTTCAACGGAGCGCGATTTTATCTAATTCCTCGGCAAACTTTTCGGATTCATCGTGGAATGAGTGGAGTTCGTCTCTGGGAAACTAATACACAAAGAGGTCGTGGTAAACTTTGTTAGAGATAGCCCGCATTGAATTTCGCTAGAGGAATCCTCTCTCTAAGATTCTTTCTTTTTTATTTTACATATATATGTATATAAAGTTGAAGCAAAAAATATTTACAAAGGCTTTATTCGTTAATTCGACGTGCATTTTTTTTCATACGAATGAAAAATTATGGATTAATTCGTACTTTGTCCGAATTGATAATAAACGTACATTTTCACTCTTCCTCTCTTCTTAATTACGTCTCCTCAAATTTCGGAGATTGTTGAAAATCGAATTTGTACTTTCGATAAAGAATGTCGAACTGGTGGAATTTAATTGTTCGACAACACTCGTTTATTTCATCAGAAACGAATTAAAGTTAATTCGTGGATAAAAAGAGAAATTACAGTCTGTATTTAGAATTATTTTTAAAGAAATTAATTTTTAAAGAAAAAATTATTCTATTATATTATTTCTTTATATTATATTATTATATTATTTAAAGAAACTTTTTTAACAATAAAAATTAGATACATTGGAGTTCTTGTCTAGTAGCTTCTTTTTTTTTTTTTTTTCATCAAAATGCCATCTTTGCAATTCTATTTCTTCTTCCTCAAATATTACGGATAAGAGGAATTCGTATTCGAAGAGGTTAACAAGTTTGATCGCAGTGGTTAATCTGGGTGGCGCTGGAGTCGGAAACGCGGCACAATGGAGGATATATGTCGAGCAGCGTGATCGCAGGAACTGGGAGCGGAGTCGATCGTGCGTGATCATCCATTATTATTCCCCGAAAACTACCCCCCCTCACCTTTTCTTTCTCGCTCGTTTCCATATTATTCCGCCATCTCTCTTCGATTTTTCTTCGTCCTCAATCCCTCGTAATTGAAATTGCGTCCTACAACTTTCCATCTACTAACTTTGATTATTCATTTTACAATTTTTCTTTTTTTTCTGCTCAACAAAAATTTTCAAGAGCGACTCTCGAAGAGGAAACGAAAAAAATTCCATTCCTCTCCTCGTATTTTTTTTATAGTATTCTTTTCTTCTTTTCTATTTTTCCTTTTTTTCTCATTCTCGAATATCGGATATGAATTTTCAAACCTGATCTCCGTGAATTTCGGTTGTTTCTTTTTCTCTCTCAGGAGAGAAAAAAAAAAAAAAATAAAATAAAATAAAATCACGATCGGGATTACATAAAGGCATCCAAGTGTGGAATACGCGTCGAGTCGATTCGAAGAGGAGGAAATAATGCTATCGACGAAATAGCCATTCTCGAGGTGGATCCAATCGGGCGTGATCGATTGTTCAGCGCAAATTGCATTTCCTTCCCCCGGACAAGCTGAGGGACATTCCACCAACTGTAATACCGTTCAAAAGAATGTCATTATCTCCTCCTTGTGTTCGTTACTGGATATTGCTTATCACTCGGCAAACATAAATTCTCCAATTAAACGTTGGATTGGACAAAGCCTATAAACTGAAAATTTTCGCCCCTCTCTCTTCTTTTTTTATTTTAAATTAAATTTTCTTTCCATTCCTTAATTACAATCGCACCTACAAATTTCTTTCTATCCATATCTTACACATACGATTTTATTTCAAATAATTTTTCTTCGAATTATATTTATTACATAAAATATAATTTATTTCCGATTTAAATTAATTATCCCCCTCCCTTTCCTTTTTTTTTTAAATAATAATTCGTAAATTTCCAAATCCGAACGAGTTTCTCTCAAGAAAAAAAAAAGAAAAAGAAGAAGAAGAAAAGACACGTGGAACGCGCGACAAGAGCCACGCACGTAACGAGCTTTTCCGGAAATTAATTACCAAGACGCGAAAGGAGAGGAGGGACGCGCGCGCGGAGCGAGCGAGATAACCAGATAATTATCCCCCTCCCCCTCCTTTCGTCCACGTCGCTGTGCTGCCGCCGCACGGTCCGTACACACGCACGCCGTTGGCGTTTCTTAACTTTATTAATTGGCGTTGCTCCGTTGCGGCAATTTGATGCAGCCAGATCATTACAAGTTGAGCAACCCGCCGCTCCATTACACCATACCGTAACACACTCCACCACGTGTGCTCTCCCCCACTTTGCCAGGCTTGTTACCTAACCCAGGCTAACTCTCGCGCGAGGCGATCGTCTTTACCCGCCGAGTTTCCTTCCTTCGCCCATCCACCTTTCCTAAGCTCGATCGAAGGCAATTATTCGATAGGGAAAACTTGCTCTTTCTTCTTCCTTTCTTTTTCGTCGATTTCTTGTTGTTTGGAGAAGTTGATTGTTCTTTATTATTTTTTATATACGATGTTATATTGTTATTATTGATTAAAATAAAATGTTTGTCAAATGTATGTTATGAGATAATACTTTATCTAATATACTAATAGTTTTTGTTATACTTATCTACTATAGTAATAATTTTTTAGTTAAAAGAAATACGTTCAATTTTATTTCTTAGTTGCAGAATATATTTATATATTGTTTTGAACGTTGCGTTTGTGATGTTGAACTGTATCGACTTTTTAAAGTGATTTTTCTTTTCTTCCTTCCCCAATATAAACATCTGAAAGAAAAAATCGTCTTTCTAAAAGATGGATATAATATAAAATTGATTTCGAAAAATCGAAAATTTTATTTTTACCTTTCAAAATGTTAGGAGAAGGAATTCAATGAATGGCCACGAACGATAGTAATTAATTAATAATTAAGGATGCGATTGCGATCTTGCGATGACAAAAGGCTTTGTCATTTTCAACGGGGATTCGGGGTCGGTTTTTGTCGTTTCCGACGAGGAACAAGAGAGTTTCTCTTTTTTTTTTTTTTCCTTTTTAATGTTTCGCAAAAAAAAAAAAAAAAAAAAAAAAAAGAAAAAAATTTTTTGAAACAAAAATTTAAAAAAATTTAACAAAAAAAAAAAAAAAAAAAAAAAAAAGAAAAAAATTTTTTGAAACAAAAATTTAAAAAAATTTAACAAAAAAAAAAAAAAAAAAAAAAAAAAAGGAAAAAAACGAGGGCGGAAGTAATGGTCGACGAATCGTCGTTTCCCCCGACGAGCCGTCCGGTAATTAATACCGAGAAAGGATTAACGAAGGAATAACGCGATGCGAACAAAAATAGGGGAAATCCCTTTTTTTTTTTTTTTTTTTTTTTTTTTTTTTTTTTTTTTTTTTTTTTTTTTTTTTTTTTTTTTTTTTTGTTGCTCGCTTCGCCAAATATAATCCTGGATTATATCCTCGAATGTTTAACTGTTTGTGCGATTTTCGAGCATTTTTATATCCGCTCTCTCTCTCTCTCTCTCTCTCTCTCTCTCTCTCTCTCTCTCAGAGGAGAACAAATTACAATGGGTGGTTTCATTGTTCGGGATAACGTTTCAGTGAAATTATATATTATTAAGATGAAGATTAAGTGAATAAGACGCGTCTTTCTTCTGATTCAACTTTCTCTAAGGTTGACGTTCGTTTGGGGATTTATTGAATCAAAATTTTTGTAAATAGTTATTTGTATAAGTAGTTGAGAAGGATAATTTGTATTTTCGGCGAAAGGAAAAAAAAAAAAAAAGGAAAAGAAACAAAGAAGGCAAGGGAGTAAAAAGTTTCTTCTTTAGATCTTCGTTTAGATCTTTGAACGAATGGAGCGTAGTAACGATGAGTGTGTAGGAATTATATGTACCAGGTGTGTAGGTTTAGATAGGTAGCAGGTGTTTTTTTTTTTTTTTTTTTTTTTTTTTTTTTTTTTTTTTTTT
>NW_006263381.1:837165-841181 GCF_000469605.1 Apis dorsata
ATTCGGTGGATTCAGTTAGCTCAAACGGGTACAAATGAATTGGTTTTTTTTTAATCGTGGATGAAACGCGGCCAATTTTCAATTGGTAAAAACAGGCAACTTTCACTCCGTTTCACTTCTGTCACGATAAATTCAGATCCATGCCTAATGCAAATTAATCTCAGTCGAAAGAAAAATCGATGGAAAGTCGATCGATACTTCCGAATAATTATTTTATCGTATTATATATATTTGGATTAAGTCGAAATGCGAATAAATTTTCAATTCATCTTCAATTTAATTATTTTATTAGGTAAAGTAATCATAAAGATTCTTTGTTATTTCCAATTCATAATTGTTCTTTCACATTAACTTTCAATTTCAACAAAGTTTTTTTGCAAATTTTCAATTGTGTTTTCAATGACTTCAAATTCAGTTTTTCAAAAAGAAAACACGGTTTGTAACTTGATACGTCAAATTTTTCTTATTCTTCTTCAATTTCTATCTCTTTCTACTCTTTTTAATTCATAATTAATCTTTTAGCTAATATTTCAATTCCTCCACAAATATTCCTTCGATTGGATTTCAATCGTTGCAAAACTCATTACTTTTAATTCATAATTATTTCTTCACGTTACATCTCCTTCAATCTGATTTTAAAATCGAATACCTTTAATTTATAATCATTCCTTCACGTTATATTTCCTTCAATTTTTATTTGATTTCATTTTCACACTACAATTCTTCAAAGAACAAGGCACAATTATTTTTACATTTTCTTCAATTTGATCTCAAATGTCTTCAATTCATTATCACTCTTTCAAGTTGATCTCAAAATCAAATACTTCTAATTCATAATTCTCCTTCACTTTGATCCCAAAATCCAATACTTTCAATTCATAAGTACTTCTTCTTTAATTTGATTTCAAAATTTTCACTTGATTTATTTTTACATTACATCCCCATATAATCCTTCACTTTTCTTATATCCCCTTTAATTTGCTCTCAAAATCCAATACTTTCAATTCATAGTACTTCTTCACATTACATCTCCTTCAATTTGATCTCAAAATCCAATACTTTCAATTCATAGTACTTCTTCACATTATATCCTCTTCAATTTACTCTCAAAATCCAATATTTTCAATTCATAAGTACTTCTTTACATTACGTCTTCTTTAATTTGACTTCAAAATCCAATACTTTCAATTCAATAATTATTTCTTCACGTTTCCTTCAATTTTCACTTGATTTATTTCATTTTCACATTACAATTCCATTTAATCCTTTATCTTCCTTACATTCTTTTCAATTTGATTTCAAAATCCAATACTTTCAATTCATAAGTACTTCTTCACATTACATCTCTTTCAATTTGATCTCAAAATCCAATATTTTCAATTCATAAGTACTTCTTCACATTATGTCTCCTTTAATTTGATTTCAAAATCTAATACTTTCAATTCATAAGTACTTCTTCACATTATATCCCCTTCAATTTGCTCTCAAAATCCAATACTTTCAATTCATAAGTACTTCTTCACATTACATCTCCTTCAATTTGATCTCAAAATCCAATACTTTCAATTCAATAATTATTTCTTCACGTTTCCTTCAATTTTCACTCGATTTATTTCATTTTCATTACAATTCCATATAAATCCTTCACCTTCCTTACATCAAAATCTCTCAAAATCCAATACTTTCAGTTCATAACTAACTCCTTCACCTTACACCCCCTAACGATCCTTATTTTTAATTTCAATTCCACAAAAAAATCCAAAATCCAAAATCCTCCAAAAACCAAACCAATCCCAACATCCTACGAATCCCTCTTTCCCCTCCTTCACCCTTCCATTCCTTTCTTTTTTTTTTCTTTCTTTCCTCGAATTTCCTCAAACAACGCGTCCCGAAATCGAACGTTTCCGGGAGGAAATGGTCGATCTCGGAAAACCTCGAAGCTGCGAAGCATCAGGTGCTCGCAGGTGCAAGGTTAAATTGAATAGGGGCTCGCGTGAATATCAACGTCATCGCGTTACACGAGCGGCGGAGGGAGTTTTAAGCCTCCTTCTTCCGGCACATGCCGAAGTGAGCACGGCATGTCGTCGTCGCGGCTAACAACCTTTCCCCTCCCCCCTCCCCGTTTTAAATCTCCTCCCTTTTTCTTTTTATCTTTCTTTCTTTCTCCTCTTTCGCGTGAAAGGAAAGCGAGAGTTGGAAGTATTCGCGAGGCAATGGACAGGAATTGGAGGAATTTTAGTTGAAATTAGAGGAGATTAGGGATCCTCCTTTCGATTGTTTATTACGCGAGTTAAAATTTTTAATAATACAAGTATGAAGAATCATCCTTTCGATTATTTATTACGCGAATTAAAATTTTTAATAATACAAGTATGAAGAATCGTCCTTTCGATTATTTATTACGCGAATTAAAATTTTTAATGATACAAGTATTATTTGGAGTATTATCGTGCGTAGTATTTTTGTAAATTTTTGGATTCAATTATAGATATAGAATTATAGATAATATTAAATAGTGTATATATGTATGTACGAGTTAATATGGTTGTTCTGTCCTCGAGATTTAGGATAAAGGACGATGGAAAATCTCTTCTAGGTTCACGTAACATAGATTTTGAAATAATTTTCATTGAAAATTTTATTTTTGGATTTCAAATTGTGCAACCTGTCTTGGTAGGGAAATGCTTTGTTGAAAATGTTTGGTTCCGTCGAGTTTCTGAAAGAGAGAGAGAGAGAGAGAGATAGTTTTAATGAATTATTCAATACTTGCGCGCGATTTCAATTCGAATATTTCGAAATATCGCCGGTAAATTTTTGCATTCGAAACTCGATTTGCGCGAGACGCATTTTCTTCACGCATATTTCTTGTTTGTTTATTCTCTAGAGTGGATTTAAATAAAGATTCATAGGATTAAAGTAATATCTACGATCAACCATAATTTTCTTCCCCTACGAGCAAATTGAATTCTTTACGTTACGAAATTGTGAATTATAGGTTGCGAATTATAGCCTATACATGGACGGTGATTCAATGAAAATTATTTCAAAATCTATGTTGTACGTGAACCTAGAAGAGATTTTCCATCATCCTTTATCCTAAATCTCGAGTACAGAGCAACCATATTAACTCGTACATACATACATATATACACTATAATTTAATATTATTTTCACGAATTAATTAATAACAATTGCATCCGCAAGTATCAACAACGCGTAGATAAATTAATTAAAATCTCAATCCACAACAATTTATTCCTCGTCTGTCGCAATTAACCTCTCCAATCTCTCCATCGTTATATACGATTACAATATAAATCAACTTTATCCCATTGAAAAGCACGCTTGCGAAGAGTTACGACACCTTTCGTATACACACTTCCACTACACTAGTAGAGTAAAAAAAAAATTTTCACTTTCATAAATTAAGAAACGCGACGAGATCTGTATATACGTACACACGTTAGTTACTTAGAGCATTAATCGAATCTGTCGCTGGAACAATCGTTTCGCGCGTGTATTGGCGGGTCGCAACGGGTGTACGCATTAAAAGCAGTGAAAGCGGCTGGTCGCATTGTTCGCCTACGTGTTTCCCTTATCCACCTGTTCGCACCATTGTTTGCACCGCGCTCCACCCCCCGCCTCGTTCCTGTGGGAAATCTCTTCTCGTCCGCAAGCGAGGAGAAGACAATACGTGAGAAGATGTAGATCGATGCGGCCGAGATCGATCCGCCCGTCGTTCTCACGGGACACGGCCTGTTGTGTATCCGTTTCCATTCGAGGCGGCGACTTCCTTTCGTCCTTCCACCTTTCAAAATTACGCGCGAGGCTGCTCCTTCGCTGAGACGTTTGAATCGTGAATCGTGGACTCGTCCAGTGATGAGTCGCTACGATTATTTGTAGTTCGTAATAATAATAATGAGGAGGTTAGCACGAAAAGCGGATCAATTGTGATACGAATAAATGTTATTGAAGTATTTTGATAAGTAATTATTTAAAGTAAGTTTTATTTTTAA
>NW_006263381.1:841240-842015 GCF_000469605.1 Apis dorsata
GTAAGTTAAACGTTTTCTCAAATTCTGATCGTAGATCATGTGAAATAGATTGAGTTAGGTTAGGTTTGCAATATTTAATTCGAGGAAAAATAGTAGTTATGTTTGACTTTAATTTGAAAAAGGTATATTTATGTGGATAGTAGTGGGGGAAATTGAGTAAGTGAAGTTGCTGTGATAATTTATCGGTGAATAATGATAAGGTTTCGATGAATAATAAGTGGAAATAATTGTAATGCAGAACGTTCGAGGTTTCACGAAAAGTGGATCAATTGTAATACGAATAAATGTTATTGAAGTATTTTGATAAGTAATTATTTAAAGTTTTATTTTTAAGTTAAACGTTTTCTGATCGTAGATCATGTGAAATAGATTGAGTTAGGTTAGGTTTGCAATATTTAATTCGAGGAAAAATAGTAGTTATGTTTGACTTTAATTTGAAAAAGGTATATTTATGTGGATAGTAGTGGGGGAAATGTAAGAATTGAAGTTGCGATGATAATTTATCGTTGAATAATGATAATGTTTCGAGGAATGATAGGTGGGAATAATTGTAATGCGGAACGTTCGAGGTTACACGAAAAGTGGATCAATTGTAATACGAATAAATGTTATTGAAGTATTTTGATAAGTAATTATTTAAAGTAAGTTTTATTTTTAATTATAAGTTGAACGTTTTCTCAAATTCTGATTGTAGATTATGTGAAATAGATTAAGTTAGGTTAGGTTTGCAATATTTAATTCGAGGAAAAATAGTAGTTATGTTTGACTTTAATTT
>NW_006263381.1:842300-855216 GCF_000469605.1 Apis dorsata
GTTTATGTGGTTGGTGGGGGAAATTTAATAATTGAAGTTGCTATGATAATTTATCGTTCGATGAATAATAATAACTGGAAATAATTGTAATGCGAATGTTCGAGGAAAAGTGAATCAATTGTAATACGAATAAATGTTATTTTTAATAAATAATTATTTAAAGTAAGTTTTATTTTTAATTAAGTTAAAAATTTTCTCAATGGATCGTAGATGATGTGAAATAGATTAAGTTAGGTTAGGATACGTTTGCAATATTTAATTCGAAGAAAAATAATAGGTTATGTTTGACTCTAATTTGAAAAAGAGGTAATTAATATATTTACATGGATAGTGGTGGGGGAAATTTAATAATTGAAATTGCTACGATAATTTATCGTTAATATAAATAATAATAATTGGAAATAATTGTAATGCCAAACATATCGAGGTTACACGAAAGGCGGATCAATTATAATACGAATAAATGTTATTTAATAAGTAATTATTTAAAGTAACTTTATTCGAGATTTTCAACTAATTTATTTTTAATTTTTTCAGCAGGTTAATACCCAACTTTGATCGTGGATGATGCAAAATAGATTAGGTTAGGTTTGCAGTATTTGATTTTAATTCAGAGAAAAGTAGCACGCTCGGTAAGGTAGTTTATGTTTAATCAATTTGAAAAGAAGGCTGATACGTGGATCGTGAACAGTGATGGGGAAAATTTAATAATTGTAACGCCAAGCTGTCGAGGTTACACGAAATCAACTATAATAGTTACAGATAAATGTTACGCGAGCATTTTAATAAATAATTACTTAAAGTAACTTTATTCGAGAATTCTAACTTTTTCAACGGGTTAATGTCCAACTCTGATCGTGGGTGATGTGAAATAAATTAGGTTAGATTAAATTTGCAGTATTTGATTTTAATTCGAGGAAAAGTAACACGCTCGGTAAGGTAGTTTATGTTTGATTAATTTGAAAAAGAGGTGGCTGATACGTGGATCGTGGACAGTGATGGGGAAAATTTAATAATCGAAGTTGTTTGTGTAATGCCAAACATATTACACGAAAGATTACACGAAAAACGGATCAATTATAATTAAACGAATAAATATTACTTAAATATTTTTTAATGTGAAGTGAACTAAGTTAGGTTAGGTTTGCATTTTATTTGATTTTAATTCGAGGAAAAGTAGTAGCTTATATTTGACTTTAATTTGAAAGAAAGGTATCCGACACGTTTACAATGAATCATGAGCAATGATGGGAAAAATTTAATAGTTTCAAGTTACGAATAAACTTACTTCTATAAGTTATTTCCCGTTAATGCCCAATTCTGATCGTAAAATAAATTAGGTTATGTTTACGATATTCGATTTTAATTCGAAGAAAACTAGTAAATACACTTGGTGAGATAGTTTATTTTTTAAAAAACAGATAGTGATATTTTCGAGTATCGAAGAATCGTATTGCAGGAAGAAAATGATAAGAAATATTTTATCGCAATTCGTTTCTAAAGAGATATTGGAGAATCGTGTTGTAGAGAGAGAAAAAGTCGATTCTGATTCGAGAGGAGAGAAATATTCGTGATAATATTTACGAGTCCGAGAGCAAGAATAAACATCTTCTATTCGATTTTAATTCGAAGAAAAATAACACGTATACGCAATTCGATGTTCACATCGGAGAGAAAAATTTTACCAGAAAAACGATATATCTCACTATATCTTCTCCAATTTAATTTATACTACAGAGAGAAACAATCGTTTAAAATCGTTTTAATCATCGTCTCTCTCTTTTTTTCCCCATCCAGCTGAATAATTTTACACGAATAATCGAAACGATACGTGAAAAATACGATGGTGAAACAAATGAACGGAATCCCCCTTTCGCGACGGCGAAAGAAAGGCTGTCGGAAGTACGAGCGCGGGACAGGTTTTCCCAACTGGCGTGCCGCCAAATCAGTATGTAATTTACTGTCTCCATTTTGCTTACTTCCGTACGGCGGTCATACAATGCGTTTCTCGGGGTTGAAACTGGGTCAAGAATAGAATTTGAAGGGAAAATACGACCAACGTTTCCACGTTTGTATATTATTCCATGAATATTCACACTGACGACTCCAACTTTGAATAAAGAAAATTGAACGATGAAACCGAATTAATCCTCCTTTTCCTTCTCTCTCTCTCTCTCTCTCTCTACGCTTCCTTTATTTCTTTCTATAAATTGAATATCGATATGTATCTCGTCACGATTAATAAATTAATATTAATCCACGTGTAAATAGCTACGAAAAGAATATTTTTCCGCTGTTAATTTTCTTAATAAAGGAAAAAAAAAGAAAAAGGAAAAGGAAAAGGACGTCGCATTTATTAATAATCGAACGCTCCCCATCTCGCTTTTTACGCATCCGCTTTTGAAAAGTGTTATACTCGAGAAATACAATTGTTACAATTTTCATTATGAATAATTTTCAAGTATGAATAATTGACCGTAACAGTTTCCTCCGGACGCATAAATAGGTTGTCTGGTCTCCGGATATCGTAAATCTCGTTTTTCACCCTTCCCGTAACGTAACTGTTCGCGTCGTTTACATGGTTATTACTTAGATGTTAGTCGCGTGTTATTAGAATCAATATTTTCCTCCGTCAGACAGATTGCAATGCGGTAATGGAAGGCACATTGTAGATTCTTGTTTTATCGGTTATACCATATATACGTATTATTCGACAAGAGATTTGATCGAAAAAAGTATTGAATTTTTCTTTTAAAGATACCGAATTACAAATCTCCTCCTTCCATTTCAGATTTTCGACTCGATGAGATCCGTCCTCGAATAACCGTCCACTTCGACTTTCCATTCCAAATCTTCGACGAGAATTCGTTTATCGGAAGATTTCGTTTCAAAAATTGCGAGCAATCGGATCGAACCGATATAATAATTTAATTAAACGTCGTCCTCGTTTCTGAAATACGGAGAGATCGGCGGGGAAGCGAGGGGGGATGATGAGATCCCTCGATCGATCTCGAGACGGTCTCGCGACGAGTGGTCGAAGCCACTCAAAGCATCCGTTACCGNAATACATAAGGGAGAGGAAGAAAAACGCGCGGCAGTACGAAAATGTCCGTCACTCCGGGCGAAAATAACTCCGGGTCGGTGGCGACCATCCCATCTATCACCTTGCTCCTCGCACTCGCTTAAAGCTTCATCGCGCGCGCGTGAACTAATCACACGAGCTTAATTTAACCGGTATAATCCACAACCGATTACGGCCCATACGGCGATAAAACCTACATAATTAATATACCCGGGGATTAGATTTATCCGTTTAGATATCCCCGATCATCGATTCGATGAACGGCTTTTTTGTAAATTATTTATATATTAATTATTCGAATTCGAATTATCGAGCGTTTTATTCGAAAGTAATCGTAAAAAATATTCGAAACTATAATTTTTCCTTTATTTGAAAATTAGTAACGATGATAATTGGTTTAACATCTGAATGTGATTTATTAATTTTAAATCTAGACAAGTAAAATGATATTCGTTTAAGTTGTTCGATCAATCTGACTCGATGTTAAATTTTTTGTAAATTATTTATATATTAATTATTCGAATTCGAATTATCGAGCGTTTTATTCGAAAGTAATTGTAAAAAATATTCGAAACTATAATTTTTCCTTTATTTGAAAATTAGTAACGATGATAATTGGTTTAACATCTGAATGTGATTTATTAATTTTAAATCTAGACAAGTAAAATGATATTCGTTTAAATTATTCGATCAATCTGCCAATGATCGATTCGATGTTGAATTTTTTGTAAATTATTTATATTAATTATGATTATCCGTATTTTATTCGAAAGTAATTGTAAAAAATATTCGAAATTTAATAATTNTTAAAATGATATTCGTTTAAATTGTTCGATCAATCTGACTCGATGTTAAATTTTTTGTAAATTATTTATATTAATTATGAATCCGTATTTTAGTCGAAAGTAATTGTAAAAAATATTCGAAACTATAATTTTTCCTTTATTTGAAAATTAGTAACGATGATAATTGGTTTAACATCTGAATGTGATTTATTAATTTTAAATCTAGACAAGTAAAATGATATTCGTTCAAATTATTCGATCAATCTGCCAATGATCGATTCGATGTTGAATTTTTTGTAAATTATTTATATTAATTATGATTATCCGTATTTTATTCGAAAGTAATTGTAAAAAATATTCGAAATTTAATAATTTTCTCTTCATTGAAAATTAATAACGATTTGGTGTTGAACTTTTTGTAAATTAAATTTCTATTAATTATGATTATCCGTATTTTATTCGAAAGTAATTGTAAAAAATATTCGAAACTATAATTTTTCCTTTATTTAAAAATTAGTAACCATGATAATTGGTTTCATCTGAATGTTACTTATTAATTTTAAATCTAGACAAGCAAAGTAAAATAATATTCGTTTAAATCTGACTCGATGTTGAATTTTTTGTAAATTATTTATATTAATTATGATTATCCGTATTTTAATCGAAAGTAATTGTAAAAAATATTCGAAACTATAATTTTTCCTTTATTTGAAAATTAGTAACGATGATAATTGGTTTAACATCTGAATGTGATTTATTAATTTTAAATCTAGACAAGCAAAGTAAAATGATATTAAATTGTTTAAATTGTTTAATCAATCTGTCAATGATCGATTCGATGTTGAATTTTTTGTAAATTATTTATAATTATGATTATCCGTATTTTATTCGAAAGTAATTGTAAAAAATATTCGAAATTTAATAATTTTCTCTTCATTGAAAATTAATAACGATTCAATGCTGAACTTTTTGTAAATTATTTCTATTAATTATGATTCTGGAATCTATCTATTTATCCGAGTAATTATAAAAAATATTCGAAATTATAACCTTTCCTTTATTATTATTATATAAAATTAATATGGTTCGATATCTAGATACTTTAATCAATTAAATCTAGCGCGAATAAAATGAAATAAAAATGATATTCGTTTAAATGGTTCGATCAATCTTCAATCTCGAAGATGAAAATTCCATCGATTTCTCGGTTAAACGATCGAATCAACTATTATTCAAGATTAGAATTGGTAACGTAATCTGTGGAACGTAAGAGAGGAGAATTCGAAGAGGGAAGATAATATTACCCATTAAATTCGGCAATTAATCAAACAAGAGAGTAGACCGTTTCTTCTTCTTGCCTCGAAACCTCGAAACCCCTTCTCGCCTTCTTCCTCCTCTCTCCGGATGATCGGCTTGATTAACTCGATTATCGTCCCCCTTCTTTCTCTTGTTCCAGGTGCGCACCTTGTTCGTGAGCGGCTTGCCGATGGACGCCAAGCCGAGGGAGCTCTATCTGCTCTTCAGAGCATACGAGGTGAGTCTCTTTCTTTCTCTTCTTATTCTTATTGTTTCGTCTCTTAACGGGATAAAAGGAAACGAGATTTTTAATTTTTCCTACAGATAGGTTTTTTTTTTTTAAAATCGAACGAAAGTTGTTTTGTCCGGTGGAAAATGTTTAAGTGGAAATTAATTTTGATAGATTTTGTTTGAGTAAAAAAAACACAACGACGGGGAATTTCTGTTTAATTTTTTAAATTTTTGACTTGACACAGGGACAGAAAGTTTCTTTTGAATTTTTCTAACCAAAATTTTAATAACCAAAACCAAAGTTGTTTTGTGCAGTGTAATGTTTGCGTTTGTTTAAGTGAGAATTAAATTTGATGGGTTTTGTTTCAGATGTAGAGAAAAACAGAAAATTTCTTTTTTCATTTTTCTACCAAAATTTTAATACCAAATTTGTTTTGTGCAGTGTAATGTTTGCGTTCGTTTAAGTGGGAATTAAATTTCATAGGTTTTGTCTGAGATGTTAAAAAAAATACAGGGACAGGAAATTTCTTTTTAATTTTTCTACGAAAATTTTAATACCGAAAATTGTTTTTCACAGTGCAACGTTTGCGTTTGTTTAATTTTTGGGAATTAAAGCTGATAGGTTTTGTCTGAGATATAGAAAATAACACAGAGAATTTTTTTTTAATTTTTCTACTGAAAATTTTAATACTGAACTTTTAATACTGAAAGTTGTCCTATATAGTAAGATTTGAATAAAAATTAAATTCGATGGATAAATTTGTTAAAAATTGAAATTTGAAATTGAATTTTCGATCGAATATCGTACTATCCATTTCTCAAAAATAATCTTTCTGATCCTTAAGCTAATCGATAATTTTAAACGACTTAAAAGTAAAAATAATTTTGGACAGAGAAAAAAAAATTTGGATTATTAAATTTTATAACCTTGTCAATTAAATTTCCTTATTATTTTTCTTTTTTTTTTTTTTTTGAAATTCAATCTGATTTTTTACACGAAAAACAAGAGATCGAAGTGGATCGAAAGTGAATCCGTACGAATCGTCGAAAGAGATCAGATAAGAGTTTGAACGTAACTTTCGAATCGTGAGTTTTCAGAGAAACGGATTATTCGACGTGATCTCATCATCATCCGAGGGAGAGACGAAATTTTCGCATTATATCGATCGATTTTGAATTGTTAAATAAATCAGATAATAATTTAATAAAATAATAAATGGAATATGCAACAGTTCTTTGTTCGATTTTTCTTCTTTTTTCTTATTGATGTTGGATCACTAGATATTATTTTTATTTCTTCCTTTGATAAAAATATAAATTTTTTAAAGTTGATATTAACGAATATTTTTTTTTTTTTTAATTTCTGCGATTTTTCTTAACTCTACAGTCATCGAGTTATACTACTTATCTTACTTTTTTTACTAAGCGGTTGGTTTATACTACTAGTAGGATAAGTGGTATAAATCATTCATAAGGTGAAAAAAGAGTAAGTAGTACAGGTTAACAGCATGGCCAGTCAGGACGGTGAATAAGTAGATTCAGACTAGTGATGTGATCAGACATTTTATACACATACTCTTATTTATTTATTCATTATTATTGTTGTAAATTATTCAAAATTTTATTCAATTTTATTTTAGATTATTTTAACTTATTTTTATTTTCAAATATAAATATTTTTCCTTCAAGCGAGTGTTGGCCATTAACCAGTTATAATAAATAACAATTATCGAGGTGATTCTATTCGTACTACTTGAACTACGAGAATTTTATCCACGAATTGTCGAGCATATTTCAATTCGATTTCCATTATTTTTATCCATTACCGCGATTCGATAATTAATTTTTCTCTTTAAAATTTCAATGGTTAATCGAGAGAGCCTCGAATCAATGAAACTGTTCCATCTGTTTTGTCCCTCCTAGGAGAATCGAACGATATATACTTGGCGAAACTGTATCATCGTCAATATAAATCAGCCTTAATCCATTCGGGAGGGTGCAACACGATATCGTACAACGCACAATTGGACGGGAAATTAAAGACCGCCATGACAAATGGAAACAACATTTTAATCGAATCGTGCCCCTCCCTTCCTGTTACGTTGATAAATATTGGCTAAACATAGGCTGGATTCAAACTATCCAGTGTCCACGCAATTTAGGTTTTTTTATTTATTTATTCGTGTGATTAATTTCGTTTTGAAAATATATGTTGTTGTATAATATTGTTTAAAATTTAATTGAAAGATTAATTATCCGAACGATATAGAAACGATTTGTTAATTTATTAAATTTCATTCGAGGAGATTAATTATCGAGAGAGAGAGAGAGAGAGAAAAAATGGTTGCATTATCCTCATCGATGGGATAAAATTAATTATGCGATACAAATTGATTTTTAATCGAGGGCAATTTGTCTCTCAATAAAATTACATGTATCGTGAAATAATATTAACTCGTTAATCGTGGGCATAAGCGTTCAAGAGTAAATCAACTTGATGAGACTTAAAAATTTAAATTAGAATTTTAATAATTAGATTGACAGGTAATCGAGACAGATAATTTTGATAAAGTTTATCTTAATTCTGTAATAAAATAAAATAAAAATATTAAATTTGAAGCAGGAATCATTTCAAGATTTATGATACTTTTATATCGAAATAACGCGATACCAATCTTCGTGAACACTTCTTTAACTCTATGATAAAATCGAAGCACGAATAAAGAATAATTTAAAAAATTACAATACTTTTTTTTTTAATGAAAATTCATACGAATCGAAAAAAATACGATTCTAACCTTTTCTAAATCTTTCTTAAATCTTAATAATAATAATGAAATGAAAACATTTTAAATTGGGAAGAAATTCAAAATTCAAAGCGCGAGCAAAGAATAATTTCAAAAATTAGCCCTCATACGATATTAATAAAAATTCACAATACCAATCTTCTCCAAATCTTCCATAATAAAATCAAAGAAATTCAAAATTCAAAATTCAAAAATTAGGCCCTCGTATATTGACACAAAATCAGAATAAAATCGCGTACCAATCTTCTCTAAAATCTTAATATAACAAAATATAATAAAATCATAATAAAACCATAATAAAATCAGACGAGAAATTCAATCTTCTTCAAAATCTTCCATAATAAAATCAGAGAAATTCAAAATTCAAAAATTAGCCCTTCGTATAATACTTCATTGACACAAAATTCACATAAATCGAAATAAAATCGCATACCAATCTTCTCCAAAATCTTCCATAATAAAATCAGAGAAATTCAAAATTCAAAAATTAGCCCTTCGTATAGTACTTCATTGACACAAAATTCACATAAGTCGGAATAAAATCGCATATCAATCTTCTCCAAAATCTTCCATAATAAAATCAGAGAAATTCAAAATTCAAAAATTAGGCCCTCATATAGTACTTCATTGACACAAAATCGGAATAAAATCGCGTACCAATCTTCTCCAAAATCTTCCATAATAAAATCTTCCATAATAAAATAAAAAATAGAGAAATTCAAAATTCAAAAATACTTCATTGACGCAAAATTCACATAAATCGGAATAAAATCGCATACCAATCTTCTCCAAATCTTCTGTAATAAAATCAAAACGAAACTTAAATTGCCTTTGAAGAAATCGAAAATTCCAAAAACGAAGGATAATTTACAAAAAAGAATCGAAAGGAGAGCCATCCATCATTCTCACCCACTCTCAATTTTCGCTTCTTCCACGGATATTCGTTTGTTGTTAAACGAAAAAAGAGAGAGAAAGGAAAGGTGTCGATATCCTGAACAAAAAAAAAAGCCTGCGTTTACCTTCTTACACCCCCTCCTCACCTCCTCACCTTTCAAAACTCGACACAACGATCGCAGAACGACGCGCTTCTCTCCATCCTCCATTCTACATCTCTGAGTTGCAGGGAATCCCTCTCTCCGTTTTATCGTTAAAATTGTCACGTCCACCAGGATATTCTCGTCTGCCGGTGACAATACCGTTATCATCCCCCTCTCACCCTCTAGACAGACAGACAGACAGACAGAGAGAATTCACCCCGACACAACTGGGAGGCGTCCATTTCGATCTTCATCGTGCCTTCACCTTTGCTTCCGTCGAATCGATCGAGCACAAATTTTATTTTATTTTCGAGAAATATTTTCATTGCCGTTGTTCGGTGAAGGAAACAAGGGGATCGTGTTTTTTATTCGTTAATTCGTCTTATTCTGAATAATTGGTTTGATTCGAGAAATATCTTCGTTATGGTTGTTCGGTGAACGAAAGAAATAAGAGGATGGAGTTATTTCTTATTTCCCTTATTTTGATATTTTGATAAGTTAAAGATTAAAAGAAATGCAATAATTGGATTAGTATTGGGTCGTTTCGATGATCGATGGACGAATTATTTGAACGTTTTGCAATGAATATTCATTTCAACGAACGAAAGAAACAAGAAGATGAAATCATTCATTATTTCCCTTATTCTGGCTAATTGTTTCGAGAAATATTTTCATTATCGTTATTCGAAAGAAATAAGAAGATGAAATCATTCCTTATTTCCCTTATTTTAAGTTAAAAATTAAAAAAAATACAATAATTCGTGGTTCGTTCGAATTAATATTGAATCGTTTCGATGATTAGTGGAATTATTTGAATTTTTTGTGATATTCATTTTGGTGAAATAAATAAATTATTTATTCGTTATTCCCTTTATGATTTGACTCGAGAAATATTTTAATTACCGTTGTTCGAAAGAAATAAGGAGATGAAATCATTCCTTATTTCCCTTATTTTAAGTTAAAAATTAAAAAAAATACAATAATTCGCGGTTCGTTCGAATTAATATTGAATCGTTTCGATGATTGGTGGACGAATTATTTAATTTTTTTGTGATATTCATTTCGGTGAAATAAATAAATTATTTATTCGTTATTCCCTTTATGATTTGACTCGAGAAATATTTTCATTGCCGTTGTTCGAAAGAAATAAGAAGATGAAATCATTCCTTATTTCCCTTATTCTGGTATTCTAAGTTAAAAATTAAAAGAAATACAATAATTCGCGGTTCGTTCGGATTAACATCGAATCGTTTCGATGATGCGATTGGATCGATGTTTTAGATCCAAGAAGATCGATAACGATAAGCAGAGGGTGAAAATGAGAATACGACGACATTCTGTATCGGTTTTATTCAATACATTCCCGAGACGAGAGATTTGAAACGGTTTAATCCGCTGGAAGGATGTTTCATCGTTTGGAAAATTGGAAAATAACGAATATAAAAATAAAAAAAAAAAAAAATTAATATCTGGATCGATTTATTTCTCGTTGTAATAGACGTTGTATAGTTGAATCAATACGGAAGAAATACGCGTGGGAAGCAATTAATTTGTCGGATAATTAATAAACTATATAGTTTTTAAATTTATACATCCATCTGAATTAAACATTGGATAGAAATTCGTACACTTTCTATTATTCGTTGCCAGTCGTTTTGATCGCACCGACAGATAAGAGAAACGAACGATAAAGATAAAGGGGAAAAGGAAAAAGTAGGATATTTGATCGCATCGCACGATATATTTGATTAAATTAACTAATTAAATCAGTAGCGTGTTAACTCGAATTAATTAATTCACGGGCGTGGATCGATAATGGAAATTAAAAAAAATGAACGACATTTATTTGGCACGATGATAACGGCTGAAAGAAAATAAATTAAATCGAAGATAAAAAGCGAATAATTTAATGATTCTAATTGTTCTAAACCCTTGTAAAATTAATTTCTCTATTTTTAGAATCGAAAAATTGTCCAAAATATTCTCTCTCTTTGTTACATAATAACATGAATAATATTTATCGTTTCGTTTAAGATTTTAAGATTATATTATCAGGTATAAAATTACGTAGTATACGAGAAAATAAGGAAAAAGTGGTCGCTTAATAAGTATTTTTTATATGAACGAAAGGGCAAAGGTGGAACAGAACCCGAGGACAGTTTTAGAAGCTTTAACTAGAAGCTTTAATAAAGCGATAATAAAATTTATCTTTTGAAAAATCATTTAGCCAGGAAAGAGAAAGAAAAACACGTTTCTCGAGAGAAATCAAAATATCCGGATTTGTTGTTCCACGGACGAGATAAAATTACGAGAAAAAAGAATCGATAAATAGAGGATGAAAATCTTCTCTAATTCGATTAGAATTGATTTAAATTTCTCGGATCAATTTGTTACGCAATTACGTTTTCATTCAATTTCTTTCCTCGTTAATTTCCAACCAATCGTCTAATCTAATCAAAATAACAAACTTATGGTACAATATACAAAACTCATTACTAACTCGATCCTCTTCTCGTAACTTTTCTCCGGATAACATTTCCAACCGGCACCCTATCAAATATTTACAGAATTTATCTCGTTGAACGAACAATATCTCCAAGACTCGGCCGTGTTTCCAATAAAAAAATTCTCGTTTTCGCGAGGAAAAATCTGAGAGAGAGAGAGAGGAGAGCAACTTTCGCTGCTCGAGCAGCACGAGATCCAAAACTATCAATTTGCTCCATTGTTCGCTCCTGCATCCATCGATCGCCGCGAAACAATCAGTTCCCTATTTCCTTTCAGAAAAATTTGCACCGTAGCAAAAATCGCCACATCGACTTTCCAACGTCGAAGGAAACGAACGACGCGAAAGCAATTCACGATTGGATGAAATAAAACCGATCCTCCCCCCGATTTGTTATTGTACCGTGGACTTTCACATAAATACGTATTTTTTAGATTATATATGTGCGTATAAATATAAGATGTTCACTCACAGGTTTCTAAAAATTATTGAATTTGATCAATTTATTAAATAAATTAAAAATTCAGCTTGATTCAATCAAAGGTGTTTTTAAATTAATTCAAAATCATCGATATATCACTATTAAAATCGTTGTCAGTAATATTTTTCCAGAAATAAATAATAATTTATCGCGTAATTTATAGAAACTTGATTAAAAACTTTATTAAAATTAGAAAAATTTTGAGCCGCTATATCTTCGAGAATAGCGATTTCCGGTCAACGAGCGAAAGACCATTGGAAGCGCTGAATCTTGCCCTTTAAAACGCTTTTTCACTTATCTCGATACAACTTCCGGTTCTCTAGATATCCTCGTGTAAAGAAAAAGATATTTCTTAATCATTTGCGGTACACCCGATTAAATCGTATTAAAATTAAGAAAACTTTGAACCGCTATATCTCCGAAGTTAGCGATTTCCGGTCAACGAGCGAAAGACCATTGGAAGCGCTGAATCTTGCCCTTTAAAACGCTTTTTCATTTATCTCGATACAACTTCCGGTTCTCTAGATATCCTCGTGTAAAGAAAAAGATATTTCTTAATCATTTGCGGTACACTCGATTAAATCGTATTAAAATTAAGAAAAGTTTGAATCGCTATATCTCCGAAGTTAGTGATTTCCGGTCAACGAGCGAAAGACCATTGGAAGCGCTGAATCTTGCCCTTTAAAACGCTTTT
>NW_006263381.1:855390-862373 GCF_000469605.1 Apis dorsata
CTTAATCATTTGCGGTACACCCGATTGAATCGTATTAAAATTAAGAAAACTTTGAATCGCTATATCTCCGAAGTTAGCGATTTCCGGTCAACGAGCGAAAGACCATTGGAAGCGTTGAATCTTGCCCTTTAAAACGCTTTTTCATTTATCTCGATACAACTTCCGGTTCTCTAGATATCCTCGTGTAAAGGAAAAGATATTTTTTAATATTCATTCTTGTCGCTTACTCGGACCTCTCGTCTCACTGACCTATCCCAAATTCCAAACAAGCGAGAGACACGATTCCTGGAAGAAACATATGAGATACTTGGAAGAACGTAGTACGCGTTTCCAAGAAAGATAGATAACGGCCCATTCATAATCTTTGGACCGTTTCAAGAACACTTTGAGTCCTTGTATCTCGGCAACCGATCGAGGTATCGGAATAAAACAAAAAGTGACTTCAATCGCATGCTTTCCTCTATTTTCCTTTAATATAATTTTTTTTTTTTTTTACACGACAAACAATTTTATACAAAGCAATTTCATTTTTTAAGCATATAATTTAGCATATTACGTTTCATATTAATTGGGTATCTCGAATCCTTTAAGACGATGGAAATTTTTTGAACAACTTTGAACAAATTTTTAAACTTGAGAGTCAGTGAATTTCAAAGCGATACGAATTTATTTTTTTCTTATTGAACACGATTCGAAGAGATTCCTAAAAGCTTGATTCGAGGCTCTCGCTCCCCTCTATCGATCCCTGCTTTCTCCTTGACTGATAGGCTAAATCGATCGGAAGAAAAGTTCAGTGTAAGTGGTATTACCGAAAAAGAATTTTTACGATATCGAGGTCGCCGCGACGCGCAAGTTTACGAGCGTGCACTTCGAATACGTCCCCCTCCCCTCTCTCTCTCTCTCTCTCTTACACCATATCTTCCATGCTTTTATATAAATTAAATGCTGTTACGAAACGATGAATTGGCGTTTCTCTGAAGATGGCGTCGTAAGATCTTTCGAGAGAACGTTGCTGCCCGGGTTAAACGTTAACACGTTCAAGATTGATGGTTTTATCGCGTACTTTTTCCCTCGAAATTCGCGCGTCTCGTGCATCTTTATCTATTTATCGGACAACATTATAAATGGACGATATTTACAATGAGCGCTCTTGCAATTTATCTTAACGTTATTTTTACGAGATAAAAATGTTTCTCTCCGTTTTTCTTTAAAAATTCGGAAACGATTCTTTTTTTTTTTTTTTTTTTTTAATCTAAAATAATCTCGTTCGAAACGAATTCCGTTCGATAAAATATTCCTTCGACGAAAGAGAGGGAGAAAATTTACTCTGCAAATATTGTCGCGAAATGTACGATGTGTGTATCGGTGTTAAAGGTTAAAGGTGATTCCGTTTCAAGGAATCGTGTCATCAGGGTGCGCGACATCTACTGCGAAGGATGCCCACTGGAAAATTTAACATCGCCAATTAAAACAGGATCGATCGAAAAGGGCATTAAAAATTCCACGCTTTAATTCCATTATCCAGATTCCTTGTTATGACACCATTTCTCACTCGTTCTTTCATTCTCTTTTTCTTCCATTGCGAAAGAAATTGCATGCAACGATACGATCAAAATTAAAGAGATAATTCAGTTTTCTTAACGGTTGATAAATATTCCTCCTCCTCCTCTTCTTTTTTAATCGCATCTGCTTTTTAATTATCTCTTCTTCCTTTCTTAAGATTAAGATTAAGAGAATTCGTTTTTTGATAAAAATGGCAAGAGAAACGATTGCTACTCCAATTGATATTTATACGAACAATTAAAACGTAATAATAAAAACGTAACTCGATTATCTTATTTTTCAAATATCAAATATGAATTCACGTGAAATTTTTGATGCCACGTTTTTTACAAATAAATCAAGCTGCACAAACAAACTTCACATTAGCGCTCGTTGATTATACGTTTAAACAATCGTGTAATGCACACACGCCATGAAAATGGGAACACATGCTTTTAGCACTTTCAACTTTAATGATAAATTTTAAAAATATCAACCATCATCATTCTATCATTTCGGTCAACGAAACTTCAAATCAAATCATCATCATCGTTTGCATTCGTGTTCCATTCCATTCGTTTTTATTTAAACTCGATCAAATATCTCGCTTCATGTATCTTTATAGGTAAAAAGTTAATCGTGGATAAAAGTTAAATGGTTTCCTATTATTAATTTTTTTCTAGTATATTTGTTATAGATTCTGTAAAAAGGTCGATTTGTTCTTTTTAATAGATACGTTGTCCTCTATGAAAAATTATTGGGCCAAAAAATTATCAGATTCGCGAGATATTTAATTATATTTAATTATCTTCTAAGATGATGATTTTTCTCTACGAGTGGTTCTTTAATAAGCTTTTTATGGAGAATAACACGCAGCTGCATTGATCGAAATTGTTTATCTACGAAAAAATTAAAAACATGGAAATGTAGCTCTCCCTTCTCCCTTGAAACCACCATTCGAATATTTTTTGATATTATCGAAAACAAACGAGATTCGAACGATCGAATCATCTTTTGCTTGTGTACAAAAAGAAGAAGAAGAAGAAGAAGAATTCCTTTTTCTGTTTGAACGATTTCATCAATTAGATCCATAAAAATGATATTCTCGAAAGTGATGGATACGAGAAGGTAAGAGGTCTCTGGAGGAGATGTTTTATTTCCATAATAAAACGAGAAAATCGAATAAAGGGGAATTACTGTTATAAGTTTATCCAAGTATGGATGTAAGATTGATACAAGATGTGGATGAGTTTTGTAAGAAATAAGATTTATTGTTTAAAATAGTTTATGTTATTTTTTTAATATCATGGAAATGAATTTTAAATGGAAAAGTGAATGGTTATTCGATCGATTAATTTTTAAAATGAAAATCTAATAAAAGAGTATCATTCAGGAGAAAAGATGATTTTAATTTATGAAAAATGGTTTTATTCACAGTTTAAATAGATTTAAAAAATTCTTTGTATCTATGGACGATAATATTGAAAAATTTAGAATTGTAAACTCGTACATGTATAAAGAAAACTAATCTTAAAGCTTATTTATTCTTAAAAATTCTTTATTACACAAAAATCATCGACGATTGCAATTTTTCCAATATTTCAATTTACCTAATTTTAATTCCACAAACTTAAAGTCTAGCATCTTATATTATATTACAATATCTAATAAGAATTATCAATTACAATTTTATTTCTAATCAATATTTATGCATCAGATAAATATAACATCCACTTCTCATAACTTCAATTCCATTATGTAAACAAGTAAATATATTTCTACTTCTTTAAACAAACTTAATACCTATTCTCCTCTCTCAACAAAATCTACCAATTTCAATATATACAAGCAAATTCTACTTCTTTAAACATCCACTTCTCATAACTTCAATTCCATATATGTAAACAAATTAACATATTTCTACTTCTTTAAACAAATCTAATATTTATTCTCTCAACTTATTAAAAACAAAATATGCATGGAAAAACCTCTTTAAACCTAACATTCATTCTTCTTTCAACTTATTAAAAACAAAATATGCATGGAAAAACCTCTTTAAACCTAACATTCATTCTTCTCTCAATTTATTAAAAACAAAATATGCATGGAAAAGTATCCACCAATTTCAATATACAAGCTCATTCTATCTCTTTAAATCTATCATTCATTTTTCTCTCTCAACTTATTAAAAACAAAATATACAAAAACTAACCACCAATTTCAATATGCAAGCACATTCTCTTTCTATCATTCTATCATTCACTTTTCTCTCAATTTATTTAAAACAAAAACTATCCACTAATTTCAATATGCAAGCACTCTATCTACTATCTCTTTAAACCTCTTTTACCATTCATTCTTCTCTCTCAACTTATTAAAAACAAAATATACAAAAATTATTTACCAATTTCAATATGCAAGCACATTCTCTTTAAATCTATCATTCATTCCTCTCTCAATTTATTTAAAACAAAAACTATCCACCAATTTCAATATACAAGCACATTCTATCTCTTTAAATCTATCATTCATTTTTCTCTCTCAACTTATTAAAAACAAACTATACAAAAACTAACCACCAATTTCAATATGCAAGCACATTCTCTTTAAATCTATCATTCATTCCTCTCTCAATTTATTTAAAACAAAAACTATCCACCAATTTCAATATACAAGCACATTCTATCTCTTTAAATCTATCATTCATTCTTCTCTCTCAATTTATTAAAAATAAAATACAAAAATTATCCATTTCAATATGCAAGCACACTCTATTTTTTTTAAATCTAACATTCATTCTTTTCTCAATTTATTAAAAACAAAAACTATCCATTAATTTCAATATGCAAGCACATTCTATCTCTTTAAACCTCTTTTACCATTCATTCTTCTTTCTCAACTTATTAAAAACAAAATATACAAAAATTATCTACCAATTTCAATATGCAAGTACATTTTATTTCTAAATCTAACATTCTTCTCTCAATTTATTAAAAATAAAAGCCATCCACCAATTTCAATATGCAAGCACATTCTATCTCTTTAAATCATTCACTATTCTCTCAATTTATTTAAAACAAAAACTATCCACTAATTTCAATATGCAAGCAAGTTTTATCTCTTTAAACCTCTTTTACCATTCATTCTTCTCTCTCGACTTATTAAAAACAAAATATACAAAAACTAATCACCAATTTCGATATGCAAGCACATTCTCTTTAAACCTATCATTCATTCCTCTCTCAATTTATTTAAAACAAAAACTATCCACCAATTTCAATATGCAAGCACATTCTCTTTAAACCTATCATTCATTCCTCTCTCAATTTATTTAAAACAAAAACTATCCACCAATTTCAATATACAAGCACACTCTATCTCTTTAAACAAACCCAACATTCATTCTTCTCTCAACGCATATAACACAAATATATCCCCAAAGCACACCAACTTCGCCAACAACATGACTTCTTTACCTCTTTAAACAAAAGCCCAGCTATTGTTCCGCAAAAACCTGTGCAACGTGTCGATAAATTTACGACCATCGTCCAACAGAGAATCGAGAACATTACAAGGATTCCGCGTCAAGATTCGAGAGTAATAAAGAAATGGCGGATATTCTCTCTCGAGGAAAACACAGTGGCAGATATTTCTCGGCGGTCCACCTCCAACAGAAAGATAAGATTGCCAGAATTCGTTTCGTTACGCGTGGCATTGTGCCCGATCCCCAAACAATCGAGTTTTCGCATTCTCTGGAATCTCTCCACCATTTTCGCAATCTCGACGCAACAAACTTTCGAAAGTTCTCCAACCTAACCTAACCTAACCTCATCTAATCCTCTAATAATCCTAAGCTTGCTTCCTATCTTTTTCTTTTTTCTTTTCTCTTTCTCCATCTCCTTAAATTTCACTACTTCGATACTCTTCTCCCAATGGTGGAAAAATCGAAACGATTTCCGATTCTCGCTCTTCTCTCAGTTGGATGGACACGATGTTACAGTTTCACGAGAGGGAACGGATTTGAGGCGGATTCTTTGGACAGAGAGTTGAAAACTCGTTCGGGGGGAAATTCAGTATCGCGGGTAATTAGAGGTAGTTGAACTTTTTCTGGGCCTCTCCGAGATTTAAAGATAAGAAAGATAGGAAAGAGAGAAATATCGCGATGGCGTAGATTTTTTCTAGGTTTTCTTGCGATATGCAGTTTCTCTAAAAAAGAGATTTTCAAATATAAGTTGAGATGAAGATAGAAAATGGAAAAATTTTTGATCAACTTATTCAAGTTTTATCTTTTAAAATTTGTTTTAAAAATGAAAGGAACAACGATGAACGCGGAGAATTAGAATTTGCGAAAAGTGTTGAAAGAAAAGGATGGAAGAGGAGAAAATAATAACGCACAAGATTAAAAAAATAAAAATAGAAAAAGTTTCGACCAACTTATTCGATCTTTATCTTCTATTATGAATAAAATTTGTTTTAAAAATAAAAAGAACGACGATAAACGCGGAGAATTGGAATTGCGAAAGAAAAGGATGGAAGAGAAGGAAATGATAATGCACAGGATTAAAAAAAGGGATATTTTTACAGACTTGTAAATTGTATAACATCTATTGAAATTGAGATGAAAATAAAAAATAAAAAATATGCGAAAAATTTTTGATCAACTTATTCGATCTTTATCTTCTAAAATTTGTTTTAAAAATGAAAGGAACGACACATAAACGCGGAGAATTGCGAAAGAAAAGGATGGAAGAAGAGGAAATGATAATGCACAGGAGTGAGAAAAGAAGTCGAAGGGATATTTTCACAAACGTATAAATTGTATAACGCTTATTAAAATTGAGATGAAAATTTTCAGATAAAAAATAGAAAATATGCGAGAAAATTTTGATCAACTTATTCGATCTTTATCTTTTATTTATTATGGATAAAATTTATTTTAAAAATGAAAGAAACGTGGAGAATTAGAATTTACGAAAAGTGAAAAAAGGGATGAAAATTTTCAGATACAAAATAGAAAACATGTGAGAAAATTTTGATCAACTTATTCGATCTTTATCTTTTATTTATTATGGATAAAAGTTGTTTTAAAAATGAAAGAACCGTGGAGAATTAGAATTTACGAAAAGTGAAAACAGGGATGAAAATTTTCAGATACAAAATAGAAAACATGTGAGAAAATTTTGATCAACTTATTCGATCTTTATCTTTTATTTATTATGGATAAAAGTTGTTTTAAAAATGAAAGAAACGTGGAGAATTAGAATTTACGAAAAGTGAAAAAAGGGATGAAAATTTTCAGATAAAAAATAGAAAATATGTGAGAAAATTTTGATCAACTTATTCGATCTTTATCTTTTATTTATTATGGATAAAATTTGTTTTAAAAATGAAAGAAACGTGGAGAATTAGAATTTACGAAAAGTGAAAAAAGGGATGAAAAT
>NW_006263381.1:862390-866388 GCF_000469605.1 Apis dorsata
GGATAAAAAATAGAAAATATGCGAGAAAATTTTTGATCAACTTATTCGATCTTTATCTTCTAAAATTTGTTTTTAAAAATGAAAGGAACGACAATAAACGCGAAGAATTGGAAAGAAAAGGATGGAAGAGGAGGAAATGATAATGCACAGGATTGAAAAAAAAGGATCGAAGGGATATTTTCACAGACTTGTTAAACGCCTGTTGAAATCTCAAGATTGTTGTATTGTATAGGATGTACAAGCTTTGTTACGGGATGGTTTTATATGGGAATAGAAAGCGAGGAAGGATGCGGTGCTCGGTTGATGAGGAATAATGAGTTTCTTGGGAAGAAAGATACGATTTAATCAGCTAATATCGTCCAGCCTTTTACGCTTGAAAATTTCTATTTTCAATCCTTTTGTTTCCTTTTCTTTCTCTGTAACATCATAACTTTCCAAAGTTAATTACGTTTTATGAGAAAAATATGTGAAGAATGATCAACTTGCTTTTCTTCAGAAGCATATCTTGCTTAAAAGTCTTGGAATTTTTTTTTTTTTTAATAAAATTAATACGTACTCTGTGCATTTTTAATAGCAAATTAATTTATCGGTACTCTCTTTATCAGATATAAAAGGTTTTAAGATAGTAAAATTATTAGGGATATAAATATTTCTACATATAAAAAACGTAATTTATATATATTTTTTTTTAACGAAACTGTTAATATCCTTCGTCAATATTTTCCCCATCGTGGAATATTTATTAATTTAATCGTTTCAAAGTAATAGCAAATTTACATTTAATTTTTCTTTCATTAAAACATGATTACGTGATATTAAAAATTATAACAAATATATATATACATCTCACTCGATCTTGATAAAATTCATCCCTGAGGAGAGATTATTTTTCAATTTCCTAATTAAATAATTTCCTAATTACTTCCTAATTAAAAATTAAATGTAAAAGAATTCTAGTCGTTTCGCAAACCTAATACGAATAATTGTAAATGTATAATAATAAAAAGACATTCCTTTCGATGTCCGAATTAAATACCCAAATTTCTCCAAAAAATAAATTTTGACACGCAAGATTTTCGATGCACGATTTATTCCTCTTCTTCGCATTTATATTTATATTTCGCCGAACAAACGAGATGGCAATTTCAATTCAGATATTTTCCATATTTTCCATCGTCTCATCGCCGATACATCGAGGCTTTTAATTTAGCCAAATGGCTCTTCGATATGACAGTTCCATCGACTCGAATAGATTTCACAATTTAAGACAATTTATCCATATTTTACATATATTTTTTTTTTCTTTTTTTCTTTTTTTTCCAACCACGACCCGTCCAATTTTCATTCCCAATCCGCGAGAACAAGATTTTGTCTCGCGGTCGTTTGTTTATTATTATTTTGGCAGCGGAACGGAGTTGCGTACGATCGAATTATATAAAAAGGAAGGACGGACAAAGCGAAATAAAATAGCACGTGTTAAAATCCTGCGTGGAAATCGACTTTTACGATTGTCGAAACACGTGGACCGCGTGCGTTAAAAATAAAGATATCATTTCGCGTCTCACGCGCGTGAGAATTTTAGGATACGCGATCGTGGTGGTGAAAAATTATTGGCAGGAAGTTTTCGCCAGAGATAGAATCATGGAAGCCAAAAAATAATCGATCCCATCGAAATTTAAAAATACCCGTAGTAACGTGATATTCTGATATTATGAATTTTAGACAAATTTTTTTTTTATTTTTTTCTTTTTGAGAAACTTAATAATTCGATTTTAAGATATTATATGTATATGGTAAACTTGTAAACTTATGTCAAAATTAATAATCGTTTTTGAAAAAATTATATAAATATCGAATCTGTATTTTATTGGCGATAAAATTAAGAATTTCGAGAAAATAGAATTTTGATAAACTTTAATAATTTGATTTTAAGATACCTATATATGGTAACTGGAATTTATGAATTTACGTTAAAGTTAATAATCGTTTTTGAAAAAATTATATAAATACCAAACCTATATTTTATTGGCGATAAAATTAAGAATTTCGAGAAAATAGAATTTTGATAAACTTTAATAATTTGATTTTAAGATATCTATATATGGTAGTTGGAATTTATGAATTTACGTTAAAGTTAATAATCGTTTTTGAAAAAATTATATAAATACCAAATCTATATTTTATTGACAATAAAATTAAGAATTTTGAAAATCGAGAAAATAGAATTTTGATAAACTTTAATAATTTGATTTTAAGATATCTATATATGGTAGTTGGAATTTATGAATTTACGTTAAAGTTAATAATCGTTTTTGAAAAAATTATATAAATACCAAATCTATATTTTATTGACAATAAAATTAAGAATTTTGAAAATCGAGAAAATAGAATTTTGATAAACTTTAATAATTTGATTTTAAGATATCTATATATGGTAGCTGGAATTTATGAATTTACGTTAAAGTTAATAATTGTTTTTGAAAAAATTATATAAATACCGAACCTATTTTATTGACAATAAAATTAAGAATTTTGAAAATCGAGAAAATAGAATTTTGATAGACTTTAATAATTTTAAGATACGTATATATGGTAACTGAAATTTATGAATTTATGTCAAAGCTAGTAATCGTTTGGTTTTTGAAAAAATTATACAAATACCGAACTTGTATTTTATCGAGGTTAAAATGAAGAATATTTTATAAAGTCGAGAAAATAGAATTTATCGATTTGATTTCTTTTTTGGTTTGGGTGAACTGGAAGAGAATAAAATGAGGAGAAGAATTTTTGTTATTAATGTTCAGAAACACGAGAAAATTTAGAATACGTATAAATTGTACCTACAGTCCAGTCTAGATGGTTAAAAATATTAAAAAAGAGATCTAGATTTTTGAAAGTCTAGACTGGACGAGGTACGCGTAGCTCTTAGCTTGCCATTATTTTCCAAATAATAAATATTCTAATATAATCGTTCTTTCAATAGAATTCTTCTTATTTCGTATAAAATTTTGTCTAATTAAAGTTTGGAAAATAATGGCAATTACCAGGTCTCACCACGAGGAGGTGACTACGCACGAGACCCGCCTGAAAAAAAAATATTAAAAAAAAAAACAAAATATTATTAAATAAATTTAAATAAATTTAAAAACATATATAATAAATAAATTCGAAAATGTAAATACAAATATAAATTATATAAATACAAATACAAATATAAATTATAATAAAATCAACAAAGCATGCAAAATAGAAAAAAAGAAACAAAAAAGAAATTAATACAAAATTTAAGTATACCTGAAAAAAAACCTGAAAAGAAGAATTAATTATTTTCACATTATTCTTACATTAATCGCAAAATTTATCACTAAAATATTTATCACGCAATAAATTATTATAATTAAAATTAAAAGTTAAATGTCGTCCATTGTCGTTCATCGTCGTTCAGCGAGCTCTTAAATTAACTTAATCTAAATCTTAATATTAAATCTAAAATCTAATATCAATACCTGTAACAAAGATACATTCGTATTTAAAATAAAAAAACAAAAAAGAAATTAATACAAAATTTAAATATACCTGAAAAAAGAAGAATTAATTATTTTTACATTATTCTTACATTATTCTTACATTATTCTTACATTAATCTTACAAAATTTATCGCGCGATAAATTATTCTAATTAAAAATAATTAAAAGCTAAATCCCACGTCGTCCATCGTCGTCCAACGTCGTCCAACGTCGTCCAACGTCGTCCAACGACGATTAAACTTATACTAATCTTAACCTAACTTAATCTAACTTACTACTAACTCTAAAATCTACCTAATCGTACCAGCATCTGTATCAAAGATACACTCGTATTTAAAGCTCGAAATATTCAATTAAAATTAAATTGAAACCGATACACAACTCCTACTACACTTCTACACAACTCCTACTACACTTCTACACTACCATTGCAAAAAAAAAAAAAACTCTAGAGAAAACTCTAAAGAAAGA
>NW_006263381.1:866780-880073 GCF_000469605.1 Apis dorsata
CCGGCGGAAGAACGACTTACGTCCTGACGACACGCGGAAGGAGCGAGGAACGAATCCCCGACCACCGGAGCCGATTTACGAGTACGACGTCCGACCGCGAGCCCAAACCCCGATCGAGCGCCCTCGAGCGCCAATCGAACGGGGCGCGGACCCTCGACCGGCCACCGGGAGCAGAGCGCCCGTCCGAACGATCCCCGGCCACCGCCGCGCGACACTCGGTCGACAGCGACTCGGTCGAAGCGACTCGGTCGACAGCGACTCGGTCGACAGCGACTCGAAATAAGCGAAAGAAAGAAAGAAGAAGTGAGATAAGGGGATGAGTAAATAGAAGAGAAGAGGAGAAACGATTAAGATTGGAGAGAATTTTTAAGCTAATTTTTCTAAGTTAATGAGTGTATCTAGATACGAAATGCGATTACGTTAAATTCTAATTGGTTTATTTCGTCGATTATGCCTACAGTCCAGTCTGTTTAATTTAATCGAGGTAATGATTAAAAAAAGAAATTGTATTTTAATTGTAAAGGATTGGTTTTCAGACTGGAGTGTAGGCGCGCGTAGCTCTTGGCTTGCCATCGCTTTTCGAGTATTATTCTCGATTTAATATTAAGGATTTATATATATGGAAAATATGAAATATAAAAATAATAGGAAAATTTGAAAAGCGATGCCAATTACCGGGCCTCACCCACGAGGAGGTGGCTACGCATCGAGACCCATCTAAAGCTAAAAAATAAAAAAGATATTAAAGATTAGTTAATTAATTAGTGAGAAATAAAAATAAAATGTAACAGAATGTTTACATCGATCTTTACAAAATGAATCTTTCTCATTCGCCGCAATTTGTCGCTTAAATCTAGCTTAATCTAAATCTTAATAATATTTCGTCGCTCGCAATCCCGCGTCGTCCAACGGTGAATCTAAAAACGCTTAATCTAAAAATACTTAACAATAATTTTTTAACAAAACTCTTTACATCGATCTTTACAAAAAAATCTTTTCCACTCGCTCGCAATCTTAAATCTAACTTAATCTAAATCTTAATATTAATTAATACATTTTATGTTTACTTTTAATACATTTTTCCTACTGGCAGCATCCGTAAATCGAAACACACGCCTCCCCCCTTTTAATAAACCAAAACAACAAAAATCTAAAATTACTATCCCAATAAATTCAAAATATCTATCCTATCCTAAAAGAAAGAAAAAGCGCAAAAATAAAAGAAACGAGGAAGAAATTGACAGAAGAATTCGAAATGTCTGCCTCGCGTCACGTCTTATATCAATTGACTCACGAGAATCGTTGAACGGCTGATGCTAATGCAATCGTGACCGGCCGAGGGTTACGACAACGGTGCAACGGGTTGGAGCGCCTCGCGTCCCAACGACACGGGAAGGAGCAAGGGATGCTGGATCCCCGACCACCAGAGTCGATTTACGAGGACGACGCTCCATCCGACGCGACACCTAACCCCGACCGAGCGCTCTCGGAGAAGAGCGCCAATCGAGCGGGGCGCGGACCCTCGGCAGGCCAGTCTGCGAAAACAGAGCAACCGATTCGAACTATTCCTGCAATTGTCGCGTGACGCGCGGTCGACTCGGGGAACAAACTCGATCCGAGGGAGTAAGATCGTGAATGAAGATCGTTTGACGAAGAGCAGAGAATATTCGAATCGGTTGACGATGATAATTTTTTATGTTTACAATATGGGAGGGGAGAGGCGTGTGTTTGTGTACGGGAATGCGCTCACAATAATTTTAATATTTGTTACATTACATTACATTACATTAAAAAATAAAGGTAAAATTAAAATTAAATTTCGCGCGCTTATCCCACGACGATCCCACGACGATCCCACGACGATCCCACGGTGCCCCATGGGGGGGTTTAATAAAGTGGTACCCGCAGTCCAATCTAGACGTGTCAAAATACCCGAAGGGAATTTGGTTTAGATTGGACTGCGGATACTGCGTAGCTCTTGGCTCGGTATCGATTCGCGGGAAGAATAATCCTTTGGAAAAAGGATTCTCAAAGATTAATCTTGCGTGAATCGATACCGATTACCAGGTCTCACCACGGGGAGGTGACTACGCGTCGAGACCCGTCTGAAAAATAAAGAAAATAAATTAATAAGAAAGGATAAATTAATAGTGGAGATATTGTATAAATAAAAATATATATAATTAATATTTATGTATTCGAAGAAGCGAGTGTGTAATGAAAGTAATAAATAAAAAATGAAAGTTGAAAAATAAATTAATGTTTGAATACGCGAGTGAATAAATAAATATTAATCGAATTGGAAATATAAATGTTAAGAAGCGAAATGAATTTTAGAATAAAAGTGTTTATTTAAGAGTAAACGATTGAAGTTTATTCGTTACGCGTATAAGAATTTTAAAAAATTACAGTTCGTTACAGTTCTGATCTGTTCTAGAGTTCGTTGCGAAATGACCTCCGCGCGAGACTCGTGTCGTACTTATATACCCTGTCGCCGGGTCAGGTTTACCGAAATTTGCCGAAGGTGTACGTTTTCTGCCGATCGAGTCGAAAATAATTTTTCAAGCGCGATTTCGATTATTTTTTTCGAAAATGATGTCGATAATTGATAATTTTTTACATTTTTACGTGTTACGCATTTTTAAAACGTTTTAAAACTAATATTGAATTTTTTTAACTGTTTTACGGTATTGGTTTTATACTTGCGAGCGCGTTAACATGTTACGATTTCACGAATAATTATAGAATATTATTTCGTTTAATGGTCGATCGAAAATAATCACGGTGTTAAATAAAAATTCGGACGAAGAGATGTAAAAAGAGATATCGAACTTTTATTTCAATTATTTATTTCATTTATAATTACATTTTATGACAATTTATATATTTTTCTAAATAAAAATTATCTTTTAAAAAAATCTTATACTAATAAACGCGCAATTGAATTTATATTGAAATTCAATAATCGTATTTCGCGAAAGAAAGTAAAATATACGATTCATCGTAGAACGCGTGAGTGAGATTTAAGGAAGATGTTCCGATAACGATTATCTTCTTAATCAAATTAAGCATCGTTTAAATTTTTCTTAATTTTTGAATTTGTTAACCCATTAATAGTTATAATAAATGAATAAACTAGAAAATTCGTTTTCGAAAAATTCTTTTATATTAAATATAATAAATTCTTTTATATTAACAAATTTTATAATAAACAAAATAATTTAATTATATACAACAACAATCAATGTAAATAAAGAATTAAAAATTAAAAGTTAAAAATTAATATCTCTATTGGCAAGTTTAATAAATATATAAATAACAAATTCAAAAATAAAGAATATAAATAAACGAATAAATAAAAAAAATGAAAATATAAAAAGAATAAAAAAATTAATAGTTAATTAATGTAGAAACAATAAACGAAGAATAATAAAATGTGAATGAATGAATAAACGATGCGAGAAAGAAATGATTATTAAAAAATAAAAAAAATAAATAAACGATACGTAATACATCTACAACAATGTGTTAAATTAGAATAAATGTTATAAGAATAAAATAATTTATTAAATTATTCTCCGTTTATTGAGTTTAGTCAAAATGTTACGGTCCTACCTTCTTATCAGGGAGGTCCGTTGCGAAATGACTTTCTGCGTGACCTACCGCGGGCTCGTAGAAGGCCGGCGCGGCAGTTCCGAGGTTTGCCGAAAATATACGTTTCCAGCCGATCAGATCGAAAATGATATTTCTAACGTAATTTCGAAATATTTTTTTAAAAATATTATATATATCAACGATTTAACAATTTTTTTTAATTTTTACGCTTGATTTAATTATTTATCACGATAACAAATAATAATTGATATATTTTTACAAACGTAAAACACAAATTTAAACTCCTTTGAGATTAGTACAATTAGTTTCGACGTAGTTTAGAATATTTCAAATAATTATTTCACGAGAAATCTTTTTAACCATTTTTAAATATTTGATTCGTTCGTTTACTTATTTATTCCAGTGATAATTGATACATTTCTTGATCACAAAGTAAAATTTAAACTAGATTAGAAATTGTGTTAAAATATTTTTTAATGCTTCGTTTGCGCAACAATTGCATACATTTCATCGTTAAATATCATTCGATATTTAATGAATGCGCAAGTATGAAATCTTTTTAGGTAACCACGGCGTCAGAGAATCGCTGTAAGATAAATATTTGCTACATCCGTATGATACGGCGTGCATAAAGCTCATTAAGCTATCAAACTGTTAATTGTACGTACACGATGGTAGTACTAATTAGTGGAGTCGTAATTAGAGAGCCCATAGCTACTGGCACATTTATCTCTCGGTATGTAACGTTGTTCTTTAATCATCTCGGCAGAGTTCACCATGCAGAAGAAAAAAGGCCACGATCCACGCTCCATTTAGAATACTATTACGAATTCTTTTTCTTGCAAACGATCCACTGCTCTTAAAAATTTCATAAACCCAAAAAAAAAAAATAAATAAATAAATAAAATGAGATTCTTCTTATTAACTGCTATAATAAAATTGAATTTGAAAATTTCCAACGGATTAAAATTTTAAAATTCTTTATCCATATTTCTTCTAGAAGAAGAAAAGAAAAGAAAAGAAAAGAAGGAAAGAAAGACATAAATACTTTCTCTAAAATTCGATCGACATTTCCCTGGAATATTAAAATTTGCATTTTTCATGCCGCATTAAACTCGAAGACCTTTCTGACTCTCGACCCTCTGTTCTCGTTTCATCGTGAAATGAATACACTTCCGTCAACGCGGACCTCGGTATCGGTTTAAAAATATTCGCGCCGTTTGCTCCAGTTTTCCTATAACCATCCCGGTATTTTAATATCCGTCAGCAAGTCCAGCTGGAATATTTATAACGGCCGGCCGCATCCTTTGATCGGCAACTCCAAGAAACGATATTCCTCGATAATGTTCTCTTTAAACGTCGCTTCCCCTCTCAATTTATCCAACTCTTGACTTGCAAAATATCTTCGATTTTTTTTTTTTTATCAATCCATATCTCGTCATAAATTTTCGAATTTTATCCTCGTTTCGAATTCACAAATTTGTGAAATTTCTTTCACTCTGCTCTCGTGAATCGTCCACGAGACGAGGGTTGACGAAAGAATTTTTACAAGAATTACACAAAGTTTAAGGATTCAAGGATTCAAGGTTTTAAAGTTGGAACCGAAATGAAACCGTGTTGTTTTGGGAGGTCGATTATTATAGGTCCCCTATAAATAACCGTACACGCTACCTGTTTCAAATTGGTGAATTGCATACAACGTGTCCAGGAACGGCGAGCCAATGCGAGATCGCTAACAGATTTCGGCGAGTCCGTATTGATTTTGCCTTCGCCTACGCCTACCGTAGGCGTAGAACTGGGGATGATTAACGATCTCTCATCCAATCTCACATGTACGAAATTTTTTTCTAGATTATATATACAGATTTCATTGATTTAATTATGATACTTTGTTAGAGATTATTTTTTAAACGATCGTCGACATCGATAAGATGAGAAAATGAGAGGTTATTTAGATTTCGAAATATATGTGTTGAAAATTTGATTTGATTTTTTTTTTATTAGAAAAAGGAAACTCTATATTTTTGGAAGGGGCAAGTATCTTCGAGCGAAATGCGCGGTATTTGAAATTTTAATTTTCCAAACGATTTTTTTTAATTTTTATTTCTCTTCGAAGAACGTCTTTTGATACGTTTCTTCGATTTTTTCCCTCCTCTCTATCTTTCCCTCGATGCTTTCTTTTTTCGTATCTTTTCAAGAGATCCCACGAAGAATCCCCTTCGGCATTGATAATATTTTCTTACATCCGTTTGTCCAATTCCCTTTCTTCGGTGATTCGATTGGATTCAGGTCAAGTAAGTGTGGTAGCAAATCTGTGTAGATCGTGAAATCTATATTTCTTCCTTACGTGGGTTGGAAATATTAAAAACCGCGAAAATCAAACAAAACCAAATCTCGAGTTTCACAGATTTTTAGAAGAGTTATTATAATTCTGTAAATCGTATCTTTATCTTTTTCTCACGAAAGAAGAAGGTTCGTGTTACTCGACAATTTTATTCCATTTGGGAATAAAACGATTTTCTTTTCATCTCATGTGTTTTGTTTTTTTAAAAATTTCCCTTTGAATAAATAAAATTGAATAAATACTTTTTTTTAATATTGTTCCAGTAAACGGGGAAGATATTTTCTTTTTTTCTGTTCCGCTTTTTTCCCGAGGTATTTTGCATGAACAACGAAGCTTAGTCAGAGATTGAATATTACGAACAAGTTTTTCAATGATATATTTTCGATCAGAGGTAACAAAGATTTTAATGCCCCGAATAATTTCTTTTTCTCCATTTTAATTCCATTTTTAGATGCGATAATTAAATATACGAAATTTAAGGGAATTTAATCAATTTGAATCGAGTCCAATTTGATTCTATTATATTTAGTTTAATTAAATCTGATTAAATGTAACGCGATATTACGTTATATATATATATATATATATCGTATCCAGATCAATTACAAAAATTAGAAAATCGTTTTGGATAAAAGTTTTTGAAATATTTATTCAATTTTGTAAAACACGAAGATTGTTCCTTAGATTTTTTTTATCAAAATAAAAAACGTCGATTAAAAAATTGTGCAAAGAATTTGATTATTTTGCGTTTAAAGGATAAACAAATTGTAATAAAATGAAGCAATGATAATTTATTTTGCTTTATATCTGGTATACTATATTCCATGTTAAACAATTACTAATGTCCGTAAACAGGAAGAAGAAAGAAAAAAGAAAACTCTTCGAAATTATTCTATGCTCGCAAATAACCATAAATTTAACTTATCATAAATCTAATTCTCTTAAAAAAACTAATACCCATAGCCAACGTTATAAATGCAACTTAAACTACATTTAATCTCCTCTTAATACTTATAAAGTTAACCTAAAACAAAAAATAAATATTCACGAATCGAATAAAGCACGAGATATGAAAAAAAAAAAAAAAATACTGGAAAAAGAAATCAAAATTTTTTTTTACTTCCAGTAAACCAGTGGATATAAACGTAAACTAACCTAAAGTTAAATCTGTATAACTTAACCTATATCTTTTTATAACGACATTAGAAACCTAACATAACCTAAATCTAATACCCATATACAACGTAAGCATAATCTAACCTAAAAGCAAATTTACGTATTTCTAAATCTTATTAAATAAAAATTTGAAATTCCGCCATTTTCTGCATCCCAATAAATAAATTTTCCCCTTAATTTCGAATTTTACTTCGTAATACGATGTTTTCACTTTGCTCTCGATGAAATAATTTCCTTTTGGGAAAATAGCGACGAGACGCGTCAAAATTTTTCGAAAAATCGAAAGAAATATGGGTTCGTTATTATCAGAGCTTCGATGGAATTTATTCGTTTTGGCTTTCCTAACGATCGCTTGTTCGCTTATCTGAACGGCTGTGCACAGGAGGAACAACAATTGGCCGTTTTTAATATCCTTCGTGCCGTGGCTCGAAACAACCGAATTTTCACCAGAAATTGGAACATTTTGGGACAGAGGTGAAACAAAAAAAAATTGACCACGTTTTGAAAAACTCATTCTCTTTTTTTAAATAATACACGAGGTAGAGAATGTAAAAATTTAGAGAAAGTTAAAGTTCTTCGTTATTTTATTATATTTCGAATTTGAAATTCCGCCATTTTAGAAAAAACAAAATTTTGAAATTTTTATCTTTTAATTATTTCTATAGGTCATAAAGGTGAATTTATTATTCAATGCAAGTTAATTTTCTATCCAAGTTTCTTCGATGGAATTTGTCAATTGAAAAATTGAATCGTGCTAATCGATAAATGGAATACACTAGTAATCCATAAAAGGCAGAAATTAATGAATCAAATAAATCGATTTCATTTGAATTTTAAATTCCTGAATCGAATTAATTTCTTCATGACTAGAGATTAAAATATTTTCTTGTTTTATTAGATCAAAAAAAAGAAAAGAAAAATGCGGATATGTAATTTCTTATCTCGAGTGGTGATCGTTAATTTTTACGACCGATGGAATGGAAACGATGGATGGGAGAAAAACACGGGAAGAATAATTTTTCAAGTATATTTTATTTCTAAAAACAAGCAGGACTCGCTTGTAGAATATGTTTTATTTATCAGAAACGAATCTTCAATCTTCCTCGTTTTCAAAGATGAAGTTACTTACTAGGTCTCGGAGTCTCGAGTAGATAGCGATTTCTTACGATACTTCTACGTGAAAGAAGTTCTTTTACTGGAAATATCTTTCACGACCATCGTCTCAGTGCCAATGGCAAAGTGAATAAGATACTTACCCAACTCCAACGTCGCCAATATTTTCAAATATATTCAAAAGTCATCTCGTCGAGGCAACAACTTTGTTAAATAATCTTGAACGAGATTAAATTTCTTTTTTGCAAATTAACAAAAGTCAATTTATAAACATTTTTACGAATATATTTTAATTAAATCTTTTGTCGAATCCTCTCCCTTTTTGATTTCTTGAATCTTTCATTCAATTTTTTAAAATTTTCCTAAATTCTCCCATTCAGAAAACTAATCTAAATTACTAATCTAAAATCCAAATTTTCTAATTTTCTATATATAATAATTTATAGAAAGGAATATCGAATATTCGTCGCACATAATAGATATATTTCTTTCGCCAAAACTTTGTCACGTTATTTCTTCAACATTCTACATTTTTTATCTTATTTCTTTTTTTTATATCCTATTCACGTCTAACGTATTTCCTTCGACAAATTGAAAAATGGTTACCGTCGTTAGCTTTCTCATTCGTCAGAAACGCAATACTTCGATAAACACGATGCTCGAGCGATGTCCCTCGAGTAAGCATTTCAAGGCATCTTCGTTATCGCGCTTTTGAAACGAAATCTACCAAGATCTCAATAAACCTTGCTCCACGGTTAAATTAGCATTAATAGTCGAGATTAATTCAAGCTCGAGTACCGATCAAAGTATTTATCGATAGAAATCGTAAGCTATTCTTCGAAGACGAAGAAGAAGAAGAAGAAAAATAAGAGAGGAGGAGGAGCGTTGGAAGAAGAGGAATTCTAGCGCGACTTGAACGTGATTAAGAGGCAAGGGATCGTTGGAATAGTTCTGAAATAGCTTTGAAATAATTTCGACTCGACTCGGAATATTTTAATTTTTTTAACCGCTTGTTTTAATAATTAAACGAGTACGATTTGATAGTCGAGATTTTTAAAATTATTTTTCTTTCTTTTTTTATTGTAATAATATAAAATTTGAAAATAATGAAAATGTGCGTGAGAAATTACGATTAATTTTACTCGGTTACTGTGAAATTAGATTTGAGAGTAGAGAGAGAGAGAGAAGAAAGTAAAGGGGGGAGAAAAAGAAGAATTTTAATAGATTGGAAAACGACGAGATATGAGATAAGTGAATATCTCGTATGATGCAATTTCGAATGTATAAGGCAAGAATGTTTTGATACATATCTTACCTTTGAATGGATGAAAATAGCCTGTGGGCAAATGTTAGCAATGTAAACGGGATATAGCAAAGATCCAAGACGTAAGGCATTTTTGTTTTCATAGCCTAAAGTTCTTCCCTGCCTCTAATGTTACGCGTTACTTAATAAAAACAAAATGAAAATTGTAATTAAATAGGATACGTCCAAAAAAAAAAATAATAATAATAATCATACAGATATAATTATAATTTAAACTTGAACTAAAAAAATTTTAATTAAATTATGATTCAAATTGTACAATTTTTAAATGCCACATACTCATTTCTTGTTCATTTTAATTTCAAATGGATAAGTTCGTTAAAATTCTAATCCTAAGAGATAATCAAAGAAAATTCAGTTCGATCCATTTTCTGGAAATCTTCGTTTACCTCTAACTTAACAAAAACAAACTGAAAATTGGCTGAAATTAAAAAAATTACACGTAGATATTATAAATTTTAAACCTGAAAAATTTCATTTAAATTATAACTCTAATGTTATTATAACTCTAATTTTTAAACGCTACATTCTTTCGTATTCAATTTTGATTTCAGATGAATAAGATTCGTGAAAATTTTGTATCCTAAGGGATAGCCTTAAAGAAAAAGAAAATTCGAGAGAATCGAATTCGATCCATTTTCCTCGAAAATTTTCGTTTCAACGCGTTTGCCTAAAATCAATGTTATCGGAGATATCCTCGAGTTGCCGGATATGTATTATCCACGAGAATGGATAATTACACGGTAGATATGCAAATTTCCAAGATTCACCTCTGCCTGGTGCACAGGCAAACGCTTTTGCTTTGCGGATTAATTTCGGGTTTAACTCTTTGACGAGGATCACGAATGACGAGTCTTCTCGCAAGATTCGTGAATTCATTGACGATTTCTGCACCTCTCTCTCTCTCTCTCTAATCCGCGTGTGTAATTTTTGAAAGATCTGCCATTGCAGAAAATTTTCCAAGGAAAGACGAAAAAATACGCGATTTACGAGCAAAAGATTTTCGATCGAATGGAAGATCTAAGAATCTAAGAAATTTGCAGAGAATTAAATGTATATCCCTCCTTCCTCCCCCTCTCCTCCTCTGATTAATCGCACGATTCTTTTATTTCAAAATATTCAACTCTTTTGTCTCATTTGTAATTGCGCATGGGAATTTGTTCTGTTTCAGGGGTACGAGGGATCCCTGTTGAAAGTCACAAGCAAAAATGGGAAAACAGCGTCGGTGAGTCGTTATTTTTTCAAATTATCCCTATTGTATCTTTCTTCGCGTGGCGATATTTAAAAATATATAAAAAAAGGAGTGAGAATAAGAGAAATTTTGTTTTTGCGTATACTGTGGAAAGTATAAAGCGTAGGAAAAATAGATAATGGAAGAATAAAACGTGTAGAAATAAAGAAAAATAAGATAGGTATCTGTTGCGCGTGTAAAATAGCGAAGCGAAAAGAAAAGGAATAAAATATATACATATGAAAAGATTAAAGGGGAAAAAAAATTCTTTTACGAACGATCTGTCTTGAATTTTTGCCTAGAAAAATAATATAAAAAAAAAATAAAGGGAATAGAAAAAAGAGAAAAAAAAATAGAACGATATATCTCTCTCCTCGTAGCACGCGTGTAAAATGTAAAAGAAAAGAGAAGGATGAAAAAAAAATTCTTTCGTAAGGAAGTCAAGAGACGAGGTAATCGTTTGCGAAATGTATTTATATTTCTCTTCGAGATCGAATTAAATAATAAAAATAAATACGATAGATTGATACAAATCTATCGATCGATCAAATTTTGTTGAATATTTTGTTTGCTCAAATAGAAAGATAGAAAGGAAAAGAATAGAAAGAAATTTGCCAACGATTAGTCCGTTCTTCCCATTCAGCGAGTGTATTTTTCGCGCGAACGAAAGGAAAGGAAAAGGAGACAAATGGGAAGGGAGGGGGGAATTGTATATTCCTGAGCGAATACATCGATTCCCTCTTACGATTCGAGAGATTTTTACACGAGTCGACAAAGTGTCGAGATTTTCTTGCGATTATTCGCCGCGGTAAGGAAGAAACTCGTCTTGAATCGGAAGTTTCAATCGAATTCCGCGATGTATAGAGAGTGGTTCGTACCGCTTTCGAGAACAATTCTCTCTTCCTTTGTTCGCGTTTCGTCGATTCAAAATCATCATAGACGATTTATAATATTTTTTTTTCAAACTTTTCTTTTGAAAACTAAAATTATTGCCTTTATACAAATTGTTACATGTAAATTATTCAATTTTTGTTTTTAATCGTCGTCCATTTTACATCTGCAACGAAACAATCGAACGCAGGATTGAACGTGATCAGTTGAAAAAGGATCGATCAATTTAAACGATCTTTTCATTCGAATAATAATTTATCCTGCTTGTAAATTTTTTATCTACGTATCCTTTGCTTTCTCCTCCTCGAATCTTGGAATTTGTGCCGATATTCTCGCGATCTTCGATATAATTCTTCGATAAGATTAAACGAAAAAATGTCACGATAATTTTATTTAAACTGAAATAAAGATCGGGACGATAATATCTTTTGGTTAGAGAAGATAGAGTTTTCGTTGCTGGCAAAAACTGGTCGGCTCGAAATTATTGTCCACCTGGCCTTCTAAACGCGCTTCTTTTATGCGCTCATTTATGCGATAACGCGGGGACAGGAGACGACAAAGAACCGTGTTAAATGCAGTTTCACGACTCTTTGTGTGTAATATCAACCAGTCACATCGCGCGCGTATTATTAACACCGACCATTTTACCACCTATAATTATTTATTGTTACATTACGCTTTGTTGTCGATCCTTGTTCGCCACTTAAGAAAACTTGCTTACTGTTTTACAAATGGAGAAAGAAAGAGAGAGAGAGAGGTTAGGTTAGGTTATACGCGTAATATCGAAAGTAAGAAGATTATGATTTGTAAAAAGAAATAAAACTCGATTGCTCGATCGATGAAAAGATGAAAATAATAAAATTCGTTTGTTTTACTTTTCGATCGACAGGATTTTAAGGATAATATTTTCGAATTATGCGATTCGCTATTCGAAAGAAATTTATGATAATTGATCTTCAATGGTAACATGATAAATAACAACGGATTATTATTTTTCAAATGAAAAAACTGTTGAGTAAAACATCTCGGTTAACTTTCTATCCAAATGGATCAATTTGTTCAAGTTTATTTTAAATTTTGCTCGAACGGGATTTTCTTAGAACGCGAGCGGGAAGAAAAGGCGAGCAAAATTAACGGAACAGAGGCCACCCCCTTTACCTAACGACGAAAAGGAAGAAAATGCAGAGAACGTTACGTGAGTCACGTAACGAGGGAAAACGTAATCGATTCGTGTGCAAAAAAATACATCAATTTTATAGCGGGTATGGAAGGCATCGTGGCCAGGTATACACCGAGATATACACAACGTTCAAACCGTGATAACATTAATTTATGCGCTGCCAGTGGCCAACACACGCGTAACACGCGACACAACGTTGCCACTTGTTCACGATGGGAAATCAAACTTTCAAACCCTGATTCGTAAATGTCCATACGTTTAATTTTTAATCGTACATTTCGAGAAATATTTTTCAGAAATGATAATGCATCTCGCATTGTTGAAATTAACGCTACTTTCCTCGAAAGAAGATTTTGAAAGAAAAATTTTTTTTCAAGATATATTTTGATTTTTTTTTTTTTTTTTTTTTTTAAATTTTT
>NW_006263381.1:880169-888521 GCF_000469605.1 Apis dorsata
TTGAATGGACTTTAACCGATGGATAAGAATTGAATTATCGTGTAGAAACAATTAAAATGATTTTTCTATTTGTTATTTCTTATGGATCGATATATTCGAGAACTTTTGAAATAAGAAAGGGAAGAATTGAGATTTTTCGAAGCGAGAAAAGGATAAAGTCTCGCATCGAAGAATTTGATTCGGAGGTTTCGATTCGACCTCGTTTCGAAGGGGTTGTATATGTGAAAATACGCGTGATTGGAAATTCGAGACACGCGAAAAGAAATCGCGTGAGAACGGATGAAATGTCCGACTCGAATCGGACGGAATTTATCAACGCTGAAAATATTGAATTCATTAAAAAAAAAAAAAAAAAAAAAGAAAAGAAAAATTCCATCTTCTTATAAAATCAAAAAATGTGCAATGTTTCGATAGAAAATTTTCTTAAATCACCATTTAATTCGCTGTATTCTCTTTTTATTCTTATCTTAAACTTCGAAAAGCGAGAATAGAAATTTTTCTTTTAAATTACCACCATCTATCCAACTCCATCTCTCTCTATAATTTCATATCTTCGTGTATAAGAGTTCTAAGAGAAAATAGAAAATTTTCTAAAATTACTTAACTTTCTATAATTTCATGTTCCTATCTAAAGAGTTCCAAGAATATTTTTAAAAAAGGGAAAAGCTAAAAAGGAAAAGCTAAATTCAGAAGAATCGTCTAAAATTATCTCGTATATTTGTTGTACCTGTATTGTTGAGCAATATCTTTAGAAATTCGCGTTTCTCGCGTTTGTCTCTTTACATATCGTCGGGAAAGAAGTTTCTTCGACAAATATTGAAACACGCGATGCATGAATCGATTCGAGTAATAGGTTTAAGCCAATAACTTGCACAATTATGATATAACCTATATACACTATCACCGTAATGTAATTTAAACCCATTACTAGGCATAAAGCGACCTACGGACTTTGAAACATGCGATGCTTGCATCGATTTAAGCGATAAGTTTTATAAATCAATAACGATAATTCCAGAGCTCGAACAAAAGGTTTATAAAATCGATAGCTAATTCCAGAGTTTTTTAAAATTGTAAGCTTAAGCGATGGATTTAAGTCAATAATTAGTCACGATTCCAAAAATTGCGCGACGACTAGACAGTTCCACTTATTAGTAAGTTATTAACTTAAACCCATCGCTACAGACGATGCATCGTAAGATGATCGACTCGAGCGATGGGTTTGAGTCATAGTTCCAGAATCGTGTGAGCGATGGATTTAAGTAAATAATCGATAGTCCTGGAAATCGTGCAATAGTTAGTGAATAATTCCAAGGTTATACGAGCTATTATCTTAAACCCATCGCTAGACTCCAATCTACAATTTCAATTCTGAAACACGCGACAATATCGACTCGAGAAATGGGTTCAAGTCAATAGTTCCAGAGTCGTGTGAGCGATGGATTTAAGTAAATATATAAATAATCGATAGTTCTAAAACTTGTGCGATAATTTCAAAAGTGAGTCGTTAACTTAAACCCATCGCTAGATTAGATTTAAAACAGACTCTGAAACGTACGATGTACATCGTGCGATGATCGACTCGAGCGATGGGTTTAAGCGAATAGTTCCAAAGTTGTGCGTTGGTTTAAACCCATCGCTCGATGCATCGAAACAGCGTTTCAGTGGCTCGACTTTTAGATACGAATACGATACGATTTCGTCTTCCATTCGCTCGTGTTAATCGGCCCATTCGTCGAACAAAAAATTCGAATCCTTTTATCGGTTTCACGTTGAATTTCACGTTCCAAGTTCGCAGATCGATATCCCGTCGTTTTCCAACAAGTTCAACCTCTTCTTTCCGAGCTTCGTATCCGGTGGTCTGTGGTCTACTCTTCTTCTTTTTCTTTTTATCGCGATAATTGGACGATTTTGACAAAGACGTATAACAACGTGCAAATAATTGTGGTCGTTGCTCGCGCAGGTGAAATTTTCTTCGATTTTACGCTTTCTTTTTACTCGCCTCTGAGCGATATTAGTAGATTCGCTTGATGTACTCCACTTTCCATTATTTCTTTTTATAGATCCAGAGATAAATTCCATACTTTAATTTTCACTCGTAAATTTCTCTTTCTAAGAGATTTGCTTTTGTTTCTCTCAGTTCAATTTTGCACAGTTTAGCCGGAATTTTTAATGCCATGTAATATTCCTTTTTGTCGAATTATACAAATTTTCGCGACGATTTTTCTCTTTTTTCAGGAAAAAAAATTTATCCTGAATTTTCGGCAGAGAATTTTTTTAATTAATCGCTACATTTTTCTTTTTTTATCCTGCCAAATAGAAAATTTATCGCAATCTCTGTCGCAAGATTGATCAACGATTTTATTTATTTAATTTTTTCTCATGAAAATTTTGATAGAATTTTCCTTTTCAATTCTTTTTTTTAAATAAAGAATAAAATTAAATTTTCAGAATTAACTTATAAACTCATCTCTCCTTTTCTTGCCTCCAACGAATCCAGTTTTTCTCTATCTTAAGATCTATCTCACTCATTTTCACTCCAAAAGACCGACGATAAACTTGAAATGGAAATAAAATGGAGCGATTTACACCGATTTGCATAGCATTTTCCACGACTCGCTCATAGTAAGAAAAAGAAAGAAAAAAAAATCACGCCATTTGCAATTTTACTTTCGACGACTTTGCCCCTTTTTTTAGAAGAAGAAAGAAGGAATTCGTTCGAAAGAGGGAAGGGAAACTTTTGACTCGATTCCCTTTTTTTTTTTTCTTTCACGAAAATATCACGCCATCAAACCGCATCGCAATTTTCCAACCCTTCGATTATGCGGAATCGCGATAACAATTGCTATCGTTTTGCTTCGCCTCGTGCATCATAATCGGTATACACCTCTTTGTCGCACGAATAGCTTCCTATTCGAATAATTGCAAAAAGAAAAAGAAAGAAAGAAAGAAAAGAAAAAATAGCGTAGAAGAGATCGATAATAGAAATATGAATTATTCTGATTTTTTATTCGACCAAAATGTCATATTTCACTTTACTTTTCATCTATATCCGAGTTATAGATAATTGTTGATTGGGCAGTGAAAATAATAAATAAAAATATTTAGCTGAATAAGTATGTGTATCGAAGAAAAACTATAAAATAGTGATGTTGCTGGCAACATTCAATAATAAAGCCACATAAAAAATTTCAGTGAACTTTAAATTCTATAACAATAATAAATATCACTTACACAAAACAGAAACAGAAACTCAAATGTGTCAGTCTTAATTAGCCAAGGATTGAGATAAATATTTTCAGAATTATTTTCTGTCGCCATTTTTCTTTTTCCTCTTCTTTACAATATATATATATTAATTACAATATATTTTACAATATTCTTCAAAATATTAATTACAATATTCTTTATAATATATTAATTACAATATATTAAAATAACCAGTATCGCGATAAAAAAATTATCTTCTTCGAGGAGGATAATAAAAATATATTCCTTCGCGTTCGAAGAAATAGAAGAAAAGAAAGAGAGAGAGAAATTAAAATTAGCCGTTGAGGCGATAATAGACGAAGAAAGAAGACGGAGAAAAGAGAGAGAGGGGAGAAGAAACGTGAAAATTGATTGTACACCATTGCACGCGCGACTGTGTTCACTATTAACCCAGATGCCGAGCACCACCGATTCCGGCTGTGGCTGTGTATTACGTCGATAAAAATGAGCCTCGTCGCGAAACGAAACGTTTGCATTACGTTCGGGAATTCCGTGTTGCGTTTCGATAAGTTTTCTTCCGTGATAATGCGACCGTTAATGGCACGAAACGAAAGCTCGCGTAATTTCCTCGATTCGACGCGAACGAGTCGAAAACGCTGCGACGATCCTTCGTTAGAAAACGTTATTCATACCGAGAAATGTAATAATTCCGTCGATATATTCCCGCTTGTTCCTCTTCTACACGTGTATCGTTGCAAGTAATTTTATCATCTTGTTATTATTTATGAATGCACTTTTCATTGCCGCGGAATTGTATTACGGTATATTTTAACGTAAAAATATCGTACGAAATTTAGTGAAATCGTGGAATCGAATTCGTAATTTTAAAAAAAGTATAAAATAAAATATCACGTTCAACGATGATACAATGATTTTTCACGAGAAATTTCATGGCGAAATTCAAAAGAAAAGAAGAATACGCGAGAAATAAGAAAAGGAATTCTGCATCAATCAACATATACATCCGAATATCGGGATATAAAAACTTTCGTCGATCACGCATTCTGACGTCTTCGTCAAATATTTAATATTCATCAACGTACCCAAAAGGATGGAAGAATCGAATTTATCCCTGATAGCAAGAGATTCGACGATGGAGAAATTGGGTCGAATGAATCGAGAAATTATCGGCTCGTCTCCCCTCTCCCCTCTTCTCGAAACAGAAGTTTCAACAAACGGGTACGACGCGATTATTCCTTTTTAGCGTATTTCCGTTTTCGTATTCGCTCGCGACGAATTTACTTCCAACGTGACTTTGCTACCCCCACTCCTTCCTTCCCCCACCTCCAGCAACTGTAATTTCGCGCCGAATATCACTTTGTCGCGTGCCCGTATTCCTAGCTTATCAGATTTTCTGCACGCTGTTGTTCCAACGTGGATAAGAACACACATACAATGCGGATAAATAACTGGTCGTTGCGCGAGGATCGTTGCGCAAGGTGATATTGTCACGTATGATAAACTGTGGAAGAAGGATAAGAGATTTGAATATTTTTTTTTTTTTTTCTTTTTTAGGTTAGATATGTAAATCTTTGCGCAAATTATTATGAAAATGGAAAAGTGACAAAGCGAGAGGAAAAGATTTTTGAAAATCCGTTCAGTGATATTGTCACGTATGATAAACCGTGAAAGAAGATTAAGAGATTTGAATATTTTTCTTTTTTTTTTTTTTTAGGTTAGATATGAAAATCTTTGTGCAAATTATTATGAAAAATGGAGAAATTCCTTTAATTCAGGGATATTAAAATTGAAAGTGAAAATAATAATATATATATATTATTATTATAGTGTTTTGAGAGTTCTGTAGAGAAGACGTCTCTCTTCGACAGATTTTAATTTAAAAACAAAAAATTAAACATTCTTATCCCGAAAAAATTAAAACAAAGTTTCTTTTTCTTCACAAAAAGAGGGGAAAAAATTCAATAATTTTTTTTTTTTAGGAAAGGATAAACTTTCTTTCTCGCTTGAACTATTTTCAGTTCCTTGAGATAAGAAAAAAGGGAGGTTAGAGAGATTCGAATCCTAATTTTAACAATCTTAGAAATCTTAGCAAAATGAAAAATATGAAGGAGTTTAAGCCACTTCATATCTCCTCTACCTCGACGAAACTTTCAAATTTCTTTCCAAATCGATAGAATCCCGCCAGACGATTCCGATCGAACGTTTTTTTCCGACCGCGAGAATCATCGGTGTCGAATCGTCCGATTGGTGAACGAATAAACAAAACGTGGAAATTCGATTCCTTTCCCCAGGAAAATTACGGCGTCGAGAGGGAGACCGTTGAACGAATGATTCGTTCCTCGGTGAATTACAGGCTTCCTGAATCCCTTCTTAGAAAACCGAGGGTAAACTTACGAGTATCATCGGGGCAGAAAGCCTATTTGATTTATTTTAAGCCCCGCAAGCTGATTCGTCCGCGTAATACTTCGACCACGTTTGTTCCAATATTTTTTTTTATTTTTTTTTTTTTACGATTTATAACAACGATTATATAAGCTGTGACTAAAAACTTGGAAAAGTTGCAGTTTTTTTTTTTTTTCGTGATGCGATATAAATTTCAATTACAAGGTTTTTAAATTAGAAGTGAGAAAGGGGTTGTTGTTTTTCTATGAAGTATATCAGAGATTATATATCGTCGAGCTCTTTCTTCGAGGTACAATAAATATATACAATTATGCGTTCGTTCAATTTTTTGAAGTTCGACTCGCGTTGTGCAATGCGAAAAAAAACATTCGAGATGGAGAAGGATACATCGCAGTATTCTTTCAAGATCTCTTTCAAGAAAATGGGCCACAGTTCTCAGAAGTTTTTATCGAGGATCTCACGGTTCCTTCTTAAGTTTACGATGTATTTCGTCATTTCAAAGAGGGGGAATAAAAATCCTAATTAAAATCTAAATGTTGCTTCTTCTTTTTTAAACCACGAAATAAATTAAATAAGAAGAAAATTTTAAAAATGTCTCGATTTATTATTATCCCTTTAATCTATTGCAAATATTTCGAGAGAAAAAAAAAGAAGATAAAAATTGAGAGAATTACGTTGTATCGATAATTTCTCTTCCGGGATAAAGATATTCGACGATTAAGATTGAATAATTTTTATTTGGAAATAATAATTCGTTGTGATGAGGAATATGCGTGTTTTGACGAGTTTCTTGAATTTTTATCCCTACAACGAGCATTCTCTTTTTATATTTTTCAAAGGGCGATTTGCATTGGTGGATTAAAACGAGATTATGACGTATAGTAAAACAGCAGTTTGCCCGACACGAGTGTCATACGTGTGTGTTGTAAACGTGTATCTTGTGAAGTTTCTTTTTTTCTTTTTAGATGGAATAGGATTAAATAATTTCACAACAAATTAAATTTCTTCTCGAGAATTAATTGGATTAAATCTTTAAAAAGTCAGATCGATAAGAGAAATTAATTGTATTTGATTGAAAATTTCCTTTTAATATTTCAAATATTTTTTTATAAAACATCTGAAATGTTGAGATTCATCTACAAATAATGAGAAAAATAAAATAATAATACGTTTTATAAGATATTTTAATTTTTAAAATATCTTATCGTCCACATGATAATGATAAAATAGGTCAAGTTAAAAATAAATAAAGAATTAAATGATGGATGCACGAGTATTTACGTATAAGACAAGGATTAAGATAAACGTGGGTTTAAGTAAGAATCCTATTTCGACTATTTTTTTGATATCGATGCTCGAATATTTCTAATAAAAATAATTTTTCCAATATCTTAAACTTTTGATCTTATTATTAGAAGAGAAAATATCTCTGGTTAACCGTTTCACTCCACTTTTCCCTGAATACATTAATGTTCTTTAATATCTGAAAGCACATAGACTTTTCTAATAAAATTTTATAACCATATTCCACGATATTCTGTTCCCCTTTTAAAATAACCTCTTTTCTCATACGTGGAACGAACAAGAGCTAAAAAAAAAAGAAAAGGGAACAAAGAAAGATTTACACTTTTTTCTTTTTTTTTTTTTTACTTCAGTTAGAAATAGATTTCTCGGGGCTTTATAATTTTTGAAAGCGCCAGACCGAGAGATTTTTCTAATAAAATTTTATTAGAAAAGTCTCTCTGTCTGGCGCTTTCAAATATTATAAAGCCCCTAGATATCTATATCTAACTGAAGTAAAAAAAAAAAAAAGAAAAGGGAACAAAGAAAGATTTACACTTTTTTCTTTTTTTTTTTTTTACTTCAGTTAGATATAGATATCTAGTGGCTTTATAATATTTGAAAGTGACAGACAGAGAGACTTTTCTAATAAAATTTTATTATACTCTTACAATATTCTTGAAATCATTGTTCCCCAGGTTTCCTATGAACCTTCTTAACCTTAGTCACGATGTATCTGAAAAATATAAATATTACTTTCAGATTATATAATTTTTAAAAATATTTTACATAAACGTACAAAACCAATAAAAAAAAGAAATAAAAATGACTCTTTTATCCTAACTAGAAATCATTGATTTTGTAATATTTAAAAGCATTCCCTTTTAATCCTTTCAAGAAATCACACTGTGTACATCTGAGAAGTACAAATTTTGTAAATATATATAATGAATATATATAATTTTTTCTTTAGAAACTTTCTGAGAATTGTAGTAAAACTAACCTATAATATAATATAACGTTGTTCGCGCTAATCTTTAGAAGATATGTTTCGTTTTTTCGACGATGAAACGAATGAAAGAAAAATTTCAAATGACACGTGCTTCCGTTTTTGATTTCAGCCGGTGGGTTTCGTGACTTTTCACACGAGGGCCGGTGCAGAGGCGGCGAAACAGGACCTTCAGGTAATACCCCGTTTCACGACATACAGGCATCGAGAGAGAAAAAGATGCTCGATAAAAACGCGAGAGGGCTCCCGCGGGCTCCCTTACAATTACATCCATCTTCTTTCTCTCTGTACGACTATATACAATATATATATATGTATATATACATATATATATATACATATATATATTTACACATAAAGTACAAAGAAAAATTGCCCGCAATTTTCTTTCCTCCCTTTTTTTTTATCATTTTTTTTTTCTCTTTCTC
>NW_006263381.1:888744-891277 GCF_000469605.1 Apis dorsata
CTTTCCCTCTTTCTTTCTCTCTTTCTCAAGATAAATATGAAAATACACACCCTTGCCTTAGATTCCAGCTGGCACGGGTTAATGCTATTACCTCTTTAGTAGCTCTTTACCTTTATCAATTACCGTACACACGTACTTACACACACTGTTCTTTTTAATTAAAATGCTATCTTGCAGTTTTTCTTTTTTTTTTTTTTGGAGGGGGGATCTGAAATTATATATTCTTGATAAAAGATACCTTTTATTTTGTATATCGGACTTTTCGAGATTTTCTATAGATCTGTTACGAGATCTATTCAAATGAAATTTCTAATAGTCTAAAATTTGTTATATTAAATTCGTAAGATTTTTCGAAAAATTTTTGAATTGAAATCGAACATTTACATTTTGATTGAGAAGGACAGTACATACATATTTTTTCTCTCTCCTCTATTATATACATATAAAGTCTCTCTGTTTCTATCTATACTATCTACGATTTAGCTTCTTCCTGTTTCTTTTACACCTGGGACGAATCCGTAGTATCAACTACCCATGTTTACTCCGTGTACGTATACCAAGATCGTATTGTAATAACGCTGGTTGCACCGTGTGACATTATCGTATTGAAATATACCTATATAGATATGGTGTTGTTTTGCCTCCTGATAAGCGTGTCACGCCCCCTCCTTTTTACCCTCTTCGACTCAACCCCCTTTCTCTTTCTCTCTCTCTTTCTCTATATATATTCTATTTCTTTCTTTCTCTCTCTTTCTTACATCACAGATTCAAAATTTAATACAAAATCGTATATATGTTCTATTTGAATATTACTCAAACGTTCTAATCTCACTATTCGAAAACATATTTGGAAATTACATTTTAAAAACATTTACAAATGTTGTTACACTGGGATTACACTGTAGATGATCACATGTAAACGTGGAGAACGTTGAAAGTACAGAGCATCATAGATAAATATTAAGAATAATTGTACGAGTTTAATATTTATAATGCTATTATTAAAATTTATTCCTTTTATATTAATTTCTTCGCCCAAGTTTTTATCTTCAATAAACACAAAGGGAAAAGAATTCAAGTTATAAGATACGATTCCTTATTATAATATAATTTTATCTGTATAACACTTTCAACCCTTCAATGTTAAAGCTGAAAAAGAGAAGAACAATCGTATAATAACGTATTTAAATCAAACATGTTTTAATTTTTATTATTAAATCGCGAAAACTTACTTGTCAAAGTTTACATATACAAATATTTATATTACTCATACACCGTATGACTCTAATTTATTTTTTTTTTTTTTTCTTTTCCCTCGTAATCACACCACCGCAATCGATCTCTCACGCAAGTTGCAATGTCTTTTATAACCCTGTATAACCGGTTATATACGAGAGAGAGACTTGAAACATCCTCTTGTCGGATGGACACGTTCGCTGAAAACAGGCTGGGACAGACTAACGAACGACCCACTTCTATCGATAGCTACTGTATCAACAGTAGGGACATTCACACACAAACACACGTTGTATACACGAGAGGCACGATCTTGTGCTAATTTTCCTGTTATTCGGCCAGACCCCAGATACAATCGTATCGTTTCTGCCAAGAAAACTTTCGTTGCCAGTCTGTTGACTGAATTTATTTTTTTTTCCTCTGAAACGAAAAAATAACATTGATTACAAAATCGAATAATTTTTCCTTAATAAAATAACAGAGAAATATTTGTTAAAAATATAATCCAAAATGTATATTTTAAAATTAGAATTCGAAGAAAATTTTGATCCTAGTACAGTTTTACAATTTTTCTTTTTGAAAAAAAAAAAAAAATGTCTACGATCTTTGTTTGATAAAAATCATGGATAGAAAAATTTCTCAGAAAACTAGATTAACTAACGAAAAAAAATTCAATTGTCGAGAAATAATCCATTTTTGAATTAAATACAAAGTTTCACTGGCAATGAAAGGCTTTTGAACAAACGAAAGATCGTTAAGCGTGACTTCTCTTTCTCTCCCTCTCTTTCTTTCTCTTTCTCTCTCTCTCTATCTTTGTACTCTCCCTCACACAAATCCAAGCATCCACGTGTGCCTCCCGGTTTACTAATTTAGGGAATCTATTTGCAGCAGGGGGTTAGATTCGATCCTGATATGCCACAAACCATACGTTTGGAATTTGCAAAAAGTAACACAAAGGTTAGCAAACCCAAGCAACCAGCCGCTGCAGCAGCCACCTCGCACCCTGCTCTGATGCACCCTCTAACTGGACGTAAGTATGCACCGCCACTCGTTCACTCGCTGGATACGTTCTCACTACTATTCTCACCCACTGCACCCACTACAACTACAACGTATCTTCCTCCCTGTTGTTTCTCTCTCTATCTCTTTTTCTATTCCACTACCTATATGTCTATCTTATCTCTTGAAGTGTATTTTTAAATATACATATATATATGTATGTATGTATATATATATATACGTATATTTTTTTTCTTTTTTAATTTCTTCCTTTTTTTTTTTTTTTTTTTTTTTTAAC
>NW_006263381.1:891496-895816 GCF_000469605.1 Apis dorsata
ATTTTTCAACCTTATACGACGTACGAGACACGTTGGACAGACGGTGGAAATGGTGCGATTGGAAGAAATAATTGTTTGTTGAAGAAAAGATTGGAAAGGAATTTTTATCTCCCTCTTTTAAGAGGAATTTTCGAAGATGTTTGTAATTTCATTTGCATTTTCATTCGTTTTCTTATCTAAATGGCAAGATTTAAGATAAGAAACCGTTTTCAATGAAAATTGATAAAGTATAAATAAATATATTCCTCGTTACTATGTCTTGACTATAAATATATTTATAATTCATAAAACTTATCAAATTGATCGATCAAAATTTTTCTACGCGCACAACGAATTTATAAAATTGTTTGCAGAAAGCTTTGAAATTTAATATACCGCGTAAAAGAATGTCAATAACGAATTTAACGAACAATAATAAATTTCCTCGATTGCATTTTATTTAAAATTCGCGCGAATTCCATTTCGTGTCAAAGTCGATATATTAACTCGACTGGAAGCATTAATATCAATAAAATTTCACCGGGATACATCCCAGCATGGAAATTTGCCGCGAGAAAATTAATTATCGCACCTTCCACCGCTGTCCGATCGGTTTGATATCGTGTGTGGGCATGCGTTTTCCTCGCGTTCTTTTCGGTTATCTTGCGGAAACAATAGACGTCAATATTAACTCTATCGATCATCCAACGTACAACCAATGTTTCGCGATGCGCTCGAACGTAACTGAAACTCCGGTATGCCAATACGTTTCTTCTTTTTTTTATTTGCATTCAAAGAAGGAAATTCTGAAAGGGAAATGGGATTTATCAGGTTACGTTCGTCCGTGTCACGTTATATATCGTAATCGTTAGTCTAAGTTAATAAAATTAGAGAATAGAAAAAAAGAATTGGAAAGAGAAATTTTCAGCACCAAATATATGTATAATTATTGTTTAATCTTTAGGAATACCTTGCAGTTTCACGTAATTTCAAACTAACTTCTTCCTTTCGTGCGAAATCTTAACTTAACCTTTTCGAAACTTTCAATAATCAAAAACTTTTATTTTTATTTCCGTGTAAACAATCCATTTTTCTTCGTCCAAAAAAAAGAAATCTTTCACTTTTAATCAAATTCAGCTATTTCATATAGGTCGAAAATCTGAAAAGTTTAAGAAAATGAATTAAAATAGAAAAAAAAGTTAGGTTAGGTAAAAGTCAAGGATGCGACTATCGTGGAATGCGATGCGAATCGATTTAAAGGAAGAATGAAAAAAAAAACTCGAGTAGATTCTTTCCATGTTTCTTTTACATCGAACGATAAATATGCAAATATCCATGTCGCGTGGAAGAGACACGTTGAAATAAGAATAATCCCCACCATGGTCAATTTTATTGGTTCGATTTCAACTTCGTTGGAGTGTATCGATTATCGATTGAGTGCAACCTCGTAAATATATAAAAACGTCAATTTTCGAACGATATCGATACTCGATGCTTCACGTTCAGGGCTCGTAGAAAAATTGTCTAGTTTTATGGTATGCGACGAAGCCGTAAAAATGCCGACTGTTCGCGTTTACGGGGATTTTTATGAACACAGTCGTCCCTCGCACGTATACGAGTTGCAGGTATTCTTTGTTTTAATTTAATTGAAATTTTTTTTTTTTTTTGGTTGAAATGTATTCTTCTGAAATGGGAGAAAGTGAAGATTGAAAATTTGTTTAATTTAAAAATATAATTAGAATTAATTGAAAATATATGCAGAGTAATAAATTATTTGTTGAAATAAAGGTTATCAAAAAAGTAAAGGTTTTGGAATAAATTTTATAATTGAATAAAACTGTAGAAAAAAAATTTTATAATAACGTATAAAATGTGTAACGTGTAAAATGTGTAATATTTACACGTACACATTTACAATAATTTTTCTTCTATTTTCTAAGAAAACAAGCAGTGAAATTTTCGGTGATCTCGTGAGAAGCCTTGTATAGATACAGCTGAATTATCGAACTACCCCTACTAAAGAAACCTCTTCTTGGCACAGCAAGGGGTCTCAAATTCTTAATCAATACCATACGTTTCTCAAGAATGCCATTAAATTACATTTCGTAAACTGGTTTAGTCAAACATCTTCTCAAACAACATTTTGACGAAATCTAATAACATTAGAATTGAATCAAAAAATTTATATTCTTGTTAGTATCAATTCAATCAATATCAATTTCAATATTAATTTTTCAAATTTACTTAGCAAAAATAAAAAATCTGTCACAATCATCATTAATAACTTATTGAATCAACTTATCAACTTATACGAAATCTAACCTCTTAACCTATTAACAGAAACAATATTAAAAGAAACCTATATCGAAATTCTTTAACTCGAATGCTACAATAAAATTATTATCGAAATAGATTATTATTATTCCATATTATTACCAGAATCTAGAGTTACAAAGTCTAAAAACTTTTAATCTAATTATCAAAAGAAACCATTTATTATCCACTATTATCATCTTAGTATTAGGACTTACCATTATGTAAAATTGTGTCAACAAATTTCCAATTCCAAAAACCAAAAAACAGATCATCCAAATCGAAAACGCAAAAAATTCGTTAAATCGGTCACACGAGAAGTGACTTGAGAACACGATAGAGGTTACTCGGTGAATAAAACATGTCCGCTCGATCCGAAAAGATTGAGGCGCGAAACCGAGGAGAAGAATCGGGCGAACGTTGAGACCCTGGCGGAAATGTGTTGAATTATTGAGAGTTCCTTCGGTAAAAATAGCGCGATTTCCGCGTGAAAAGTCGCAATCTACCTCGATTTCGAGCTTTATATCAATAGACATGTGTCGAATTTCGAAACATGCCGATAAAATTTTTCCTTTTAGAACGATCTTGTAATATATAGATGGAAATTTATATGAATTAATTGGGAAGTTAATAAAAATGTTCGTTCGTATGGTAAGCGTAAATATATTCTCAAGTGTATTTATCTATTATTTATTTTTATCTGGCAAGATCTTCGTTCTTCTTCTGAAGAAATACTTTGAGATACTGTTCACTGGTGGAAAGAAATTTCGCATGAGAGCACAGGGGCAAGAGGGGTCCTTTATTAGGATCGCCTATCCCCACTTCAAACGCTTTGTTGACATCACGCATAGCTACGTAGTAGAAAAGCTATAATTCGGACATTCAAAGTCACAGTAAAAATTATTTGGATTCATGAACTAACGTTAGAATAATCATCTAAGACTAAAATATTTTCGAAGCTATTAATTATTTCGTATAATATATTTAATTTATTCATATACATATAATTATATATATCTTATATCTTAACTAGTTGAATACGAAATTACATTTATAAATTAAACTATCGTTACAAATCATAATTAGCTTACGCATATTGATGAAAAATAAAAAAATTTTTATACCATATCGATACGTTAAAATTTTCTGAATTCTATGCTTGTTAATGCATTGAGGTTAAGATATAGATCATTTGAATTAGTATATGTAACCAAATATATGATAGAAACAAAAATGTATATGAAAAGGCGTTTCCTTTCGCAAGACTTCTTTCCACAAGTGAACAGTACTTTATTTCTTATTGCAATTGTAGTCTGTTCATGAAAGAAAAGTTTTATAAAATTTATTATAGGTATATATCTGTAATATTTTTTATAATAATTTCAAAAACTTTCGTCTTTCCATTCTTATAGGAGAAATTACTTGTTGGAGAAAGTCTTCAAAGAGTTAATAAATAAATTTCATTCTACACAAAGATATACGCAAAAATTATTATTAAAAAAAAAACGATTGATCTTTTGCAAATTTATTTACAGGGAACTAAAAATAACATAAAGAGACGATAAATCACATATGAATAAGTTTTTTTTTGAATAACTTGCATAAATGCAATTATTTTGTTTTTTAATTTTTACCAATAAATATCTTATATGTAACTTATATTGTAATAGAAATGTTCGTGTACAAAAATTTAAAAATGTCGACAGTATAATGAAAATGTCAATTCTTGAAATGTTTGGAAAGTATCGAAATAATGTAAAAGTGTTGATACAAAAATGACGCCGAGAATATTCGCTTTCCTATGATGTGTATGCGCGCGCATACACTTGAAACGTATGTGTGATCGGGCGCAAATAGATGGAAAAACGAAAGGAAAAATTTTTGTTTTTATATATAAATACTAAGGATGAATACGAAGTAATCATTCTGTGCTGCTTCAATGTGAATGAAAAAAAAACTCCACTACCGATGATTGGCGTTTTTGTAATAGATTCGTCTATTTTTTTTTTTTTTTTTTTTTTTTTTTTT
>NW_006263381.1:896023-897597 GCF_000469605.1 Apis dorsata
TGAAAATAGATAAATCTTTAAGCGTTGTGTTTATATATGTAAAGTCGCGACTCATATCTTGTATATTTATGTTTGAATTGGATATAACGCGATCGCTATTTCGTTTTTGTTTTGTCTTTTCTCCTTCAACCGTCGCTTCGTACGACGCGACATACCGAGCTCAGTAGAACAAAAGCATCGACACGATTCACATCGTAGTATAACGCGGTATATTCCTATTTCCTTTATTAAATATATTTTTTTTTATTATATATTTTACATATATATATTTTTTGTTTAATTTATATTCTTTCTTCTATATTCTTTATTTCGATCAAATCATTTCACATTTCCTAATATTAAGATAGATATATTTTTTTGAATTTATTTTAATAACTGAAAGAATCCAAAGTATCTCTACTATCTTTACTTTTCGTAAATATTTAAAAAATTAGAGGAAATGAAATTTTCTTTATTATTTGCCTTTTTCTCTCGTGGAATAAATTTGGAATCTCATTTCGTCTTCTTACATTTATTTTCTTTCTATCGTATCGTCGTCATTGTTCGTTGTATCCACAAAACTCCAACTATTTTTTGAATCAATATTTAAGTATTTAAGTGAAACTTTGACACTCGATAGTCATTTGCAGTTAGTGAATGCTACATTGAAAGTGACAATTACTCTCTGTTTCATCTTTAATGCGAAAAATAAATACTCTCGGCAGTAATTCTCAAATAGATTATTTTTTATAGGCGTTATGTTTTCATGTTTGTCAGATCTTCATATTTATTTATTGACTAATTAACGGACTGACGTTTAATTAGTCAATCCGTAGAATCTAAATATCTATTTACATGTAAATGATTGTAATTAAAATTACAAAATATAAAATAAATAGGTATACGTAATTTCTATCTCGCAAAAATTATGATTAATTAATAATTTCATCGAACAAACATTCTCTCGATAATCTCGGAACAAAAAAAACAAAAAAACGAAATCCGTCATTTTGATTATTCTGAACGTTAAACATTCACGATTAAAAAGAAAGAAAGAAAGAAAAAGAAGGAAACGTTATCGACAAAATGAATCGACCAGAATTTCGAAGACCAGAATTTTTCCACGAGTTGACTTACTAAGACTAATTTTCAACACCGGTTGCGCAGCAGGCTCATAAACGCGTGAACGAATGAAAACAGTTTTACTGGTGTAGTGTCATAGCCACCGAACCGTGTTAATAAAACATGTTAATAAAACATGACTCACACGAGAAACTTGTGTGCGCTTACAGAAACTTAAAAAATCGTTTCTTCGAGGAAATGCATTTTCTCGAGTATCTATATACATACATATATATATATATATATATATATATACACAATATATATCTCGAATCTGTATGGAAACTCGAGGTCGATCAAACGGCTATCCCCAAGAGAGAGACGAGACTACTCGTCATGGTCACGTAAACGGCTATTGAAAATAATTGGTAATCCGTTTCGTTCCGGCATACCGCCTCCGGGGGGTTAACCGATCGGGGGAAGAGGGTTTCAATGGTTTTGGAAAAAAAAAAAAAAGAAAGAAAGAAAAAAAA
>NW_006263381.1:897729-902369 GCF_000469605.1 Apis dorsata
AGGCAATCCCTTTTATCAATCCTTTCAACGGTTGAAACAAAAGAAAGTTCGGAAATCAGAACTTATCTTTTTCTTTTTTATTATCATCGAAACATTTTTATCGCTTACACATCGATATTGTATAAAATATTCTATGATATGTAAAAATATTCCTTTTATCGATCTTTTTTTTTTTTTTGCGATATAATCGTTGAAACGTTGAGAGAGGAAAGTAGGAATCAAATATTTTTTTTTTTTTTTTTTTTGTTGCATCTCGAAACATTTAGGTACTTCGTTTATGACGTATAAAATATCATGTACGATATGTAAAAATATTCCTTTTCTATCGATCTTTTTTAATGGTCATTGAAATAAGAGAATGTATAGGGAATCGGATGTATCTATTTTTATTATTCGAAACGTTTAGGTATTTTAAAATCGGGCTCGATTTGTTTTATTCCATATTTCACTTTTCTATTTGAGTTTTGCTTTAGTGACCAGATATTGGATAAATTTTAGGGTAATAAAAAATTGTTAGATCGATTGAATATATTCATTTTGAATTTGAAAAATTTCTCGTAGGCTAAAGATTTGGATATAAAATATAATATTTTGATAAAAATATTTGAATGATTGATCGAATTTTAAGAATATAAAATGAAGAAGTTGATAATTATAAATAAAAAATAAAAGAGATATTTGGTGAAAAGTAACAATTTTGTAGAAAAGAGGAGAATTTAATCCGAATTTAGAGTTTGTACAAATATTATATATCTAGTTTATAAATACGTACTATTTTTCTCGGAAATATAGTCGGACTTTAATTCCAAATTTTACGAACCCGATGGGGCGAGCTTAAGAAACTTGAGAGGAAGCAAAGTTAAGTCTGACGATAATTTTCCTCCTAAATCGGAATGCTAATGAGCAAACCTATTAATACTTGATAGAAGAAGAAACCACGAATTTCTATATCTCGAGTATATTCTATGTTTTTACTTTTCTACTTAATAAATAAACATTTATGAAAAAAAAATGTAAACGCGAAAAATTATTAAGAAATTATACAAAAGATAATTTAAGAATTATCGTTTTGTTTTTTATTTTGAAATTTTAATTTTGAAAAAAAAATTCGTACGCACATTTAATATTTCAATGATAATCATCGAAATATTCCATCTAAATATTTAAAAAGAATTAGATTTCCTTTGCTCCTTAAAAAATTCTTTTGTGGAAAAATCTATCGAATTTATAATTTTAAGTGAACATGAAGATTAATATGATGTCGAAAATTTACGATTATTAAAAATAGAAAAAAATATCGTTCGTTTCGATAGCCTGGATATACATAAATTTCATTATATAAGAAAAATATTGCATTTACTATTTTTTCTGTTTAATTACATAAGATTTAACATGTACACTTTCCTATTCCGTACAAAATATAATTTGAATTTTGTAACAATAGAATTTATCTCGTCATTTTCTCTTTTGCAATTGTTAATATTATGTGTATGTAAAAATACTCGTGGCACGATAAAATTTATTTTTATGTGTATAAATGAAAACGCAATAATATTAATTTTTTATAAAAAAAAAAAAAAAGGATACTCAAAGGAATGGTGTTTTTTCGTGAAAGTATTTAGAAGAAAGAAATTACTGCAAGAAACTGATCGAAAGTTTGTGGTGCAAGCAATAAAATCAGTATTGTCGGCAAAGCACGTACTTAATTATAGTATTGGTAATGCAAATAAATAATTTAAATACGTGATTCTGAAATACGTAATTTTACGAAGATTACAAAACGTAACTCTTTGAAAAAAAAAAGTAATAAAGATTAATTACAATTAATCGTTTAACACAATTCTCACAAATATAAAATCACTCAAATATTAATTAATTATCGCGCAAGATAAATTATTTTCAAGAGCAATTTCCTCTCCTCCCTATATATCTCAAGAAATGGAAATATTGATGGTAAAATTGAACTCGAGAGTATTTTTCGTAAAAGCACATTGCATCAATAGAGAAACTCGTGGAAATTTTTGGTACAAACAGTAATAGTCGACGAAATTATTTATAGGATACAAGATTGATAAAATGGTCACTTTGACAATATCAATTAATTATCGTGCAAGATAAATTATTTTCAAGAATAACCTTCTATGTTTCTCGAATAATTTCGAAATATTAAGAAATACGAATATTAAGCTCGAGATTATTTTTCGTAAAAGTGCATTGCATCGATCTTACTATCAGCGAAAAATTATCGTGGAATCTCGAAAATTTTTCGTACAAACAATAATAATAGACGAAATTAATTATAGTTATTGATAAGCAAATCAATCCAATATAATAAGGTTAATTTAACTAAATAATCATGATCACTTTTTGTGCAACTATTAATTTCAAATAACGGATATTCAACGTAACATTTATCCTTCGAATCTGCCGAATACAAAACGATGAGGACTGATCAATAGTCAACCTTGACTAATCTCGACTAATTATCGCGTACGAGATTCGAACAAGTGTCCAACGTTTATTATCGAGTCGAACGTTATTATCGAACGAATTGCATCACAATTGTGTGTACAGTTGCGCCGCGTTAAAATCCACTCGGCGTAACGCGTTTCGCGTGTATACACGGGAATATCGAACGATCGAACGACACACAACAACCTTCGACGTGGAAACGGCTCACCTTGCTCCGTGCGAAAACCCAGCCATCCGTGCAATTTTCTCGCGAGTATGTGCGCGACGCGCATTCCACGCCGCATAAAGTAACACGCAACGAACGCTGTTTCCATATTACAGGATCGAAACCATAATATTCTAGCCTGCGAAACGAACCGATTTCCAACATCGTGATTGTACACATTGTGTGGAATTGTTGTACAAGTGGAAAGTAGAACTTTCGAGAATTCTGGAACATCATTTTTCGTTGTACGATTATACATTATTTTTGAGGTTAGAAACATCATTTTTCGTTGTACGATTATATATTATTTTTAAGGTTAGAAACATCATTTTTGCGTACGATTATACGTTATTTTTGAGAATAGAAATTATGAATAGAATAATTTGTGAAAAATACTATCTCGAGTGTTTTATTATTATTAAATATACGTATATACATTCTCGATAATTTTATATAACTATATGCTATTTTTGAGAATAGAAATTACGGATGGACTAATAATTTGTGAAAAATACTCGAATGTTTTATTCTTACATGTAAAGTAGGTATACATATTCTCGATAATTTTAATTAATTTTGTTAATGTTTCTATTTAGAAAGTTTCACTTTTCAAATAATAAATGTATCTATTTTCGAGAGTAATATTTTCGAAAGTTGATACGATAATATTTCGCTTGCAAAAATCATTATCGAATGTTAAAAAAACGTCTTTACGGTTTGATTTAATCGGGTGACTTCACTTCCTGTTCGACGTAACGATCGATGGTAATGACGGTCTTTTTTTTTTTTTCCTTTCCTGCTCAAGTTATATTATCCATTCGCATTTTGCAACTATGAATCATTGATACGTACATATTTTTACGCTATTATGATAAAGTAAATAATAAAAACAATCTCACGAATTTTTTTTTATTTATCGATATTACGAGTGGAAAATCGTGAATGGAGAGATGATTACGCGAATACTTGTTTTCCCTTCCAAATCGGATTAAAACGAATACAGTTTCACCGTATGATAAATCTCACTTGGCCGATCAACGTTCAAATTACCATTCTTGATATCCAAATCATGTTTCGATTCTCGCGCAATATAAATTCCAATTTGTTCCAATTAACTTCGCCGATTCTCTTTCATTCGTATTTCCCCCGTTCACATTACTGTAATATACAGTGTGTGAAAAGAAATGTAAGTCACAAAAAAAAAGAATGTTTTTGTATTATTCGTCAGAATCAAGGAAAATTCTATATTTTTAATAATAACTCGTAACTTAACATTAGATAAACGAAATTCGATTTTTCATTTTGAATTTTCAATATAATTTATTTTCTCCATTCCTTATATAAAATATTTTTAACGAAACGGAGAAACTTATGAGTCCGCGTAAAATATATATCCCAGAGACAAACTATGTGCTGCTCTTGACGAAGAATCTTCTTCCCCGAAGAAAAAAACTTTTCACAATTTTCACAAGATGGAAAACTTTCGTACACGACCGATCAAAAGTGTACGAAAAGTGTGTGGAGTAAATTTGAGTGAGCTCGAATAAAGAGGAAAAGAAAAAGAAGAAGGAAAAAGAAAAGAGATTTAATAGGATTCCTCTTGCCTTTATTTCAACTCGCGCGGCGAACAGTTTAGACCGGTTTTGCATTCCGTTGCGCAAATGTTTTTCAACCGCGTTCGCGTTTCACGCGTTCTTCCCTTCTTTGTGTCTTCTCCGCGATGATATTAGATTCCCCGGTTTTTCACGAGACAAAGGTGTCTCGTAACCCGCTATTCACCTGTTCCACGCGATTCTTCCACTCCAGATACCCTCAATACCGTTTAACGAGCGCGTTAACTAAACATTTTACTTAACGTGGCGGTCGCCACGTAGCCACGTGTCCCTCGTGGAAAAAATAACAGCCACTCCTGGCCCGTCATCGATCCTCCTCCTCCTCCCCCTCCCTCCTCCTTTTCCCCCTC
>NW_006263381.1:902687-905719 GCF_000469605.1 Apis dorsata
TAAGCGAGGTCGATCGTCTAATTCGAATTTTCGATTTTTCCCATAGCACAGTGGTTCGAATAATTGTGTATATTTGGATTGGAGAAAATTCATTTTTAAATGTGTGTAACTACACGTTGATTAAGATTTTATAATCTTTTTTTAAACGTTTATAGATTAAGCGAAATATAGATTTAATGTAGAATCGAGTTGAGAAATATTGTAAATTTATTAAGAAGCATTTTAAATTTCAATTTTATCATGTATAATGTCTCAAAACATGTATTTTAATTTAAATCATTATCCATAAGTTTCTCGTTTTTTTTTGTAAATTAAATTTAAAGTTAAGTAATTATTCACTCGATGTAATGATTTTTTATACGTTCCACGTCGTTCCACGCGATAAGAGTAGAATGTACGAAAAGTAGAAACTTTCTACTTTTTTTTTTTTACCGCCATATTTGATTCTCGAAACTTTGCAAAACTGTATTGAAATTAATTTTAACGTTTACGGTTAACCATGATGTATACGAATATCTGGCGTATTCTTTAATCCATTCATATTTATAGATTAATTTTTAAAGCTATCTTATATTATAATATACGCGTTTCTATCGTTGTTGATTTATTATATTTTGGAGAAAATAAGCAATAATAATATTGCCAACTTTGTTTGGCAATATTTTATTCCTTTCAATGTTTGAGCAGTCGATATGCTTTCTTACAGTGCTTTTTTCATTTTATAATTTTCAATTTTATCGTTATTTTGTTAAATTGTTGGATAATTTATAAGGTATGATTGTCGAGGATATCCCGTAGCAAATAGCCATAACTTCTTTTTCTAACAAGCCTTTTCTTTTCCCTTAATATCCGTTTCCGATTCTCGAGATCCAGTTTATCGTATGTTCATCAAGTTCGAAGCGATTTTTTTTATGACTTTTTTGTTTAAATATTTTTATATTTTTTATTATTATTTTCTTTTTTCTATATTAATTAAATGCAACGTTAATTCTTTTTTAACGAAATAACAAAATTACGATAAAAAGCAGTATTGTTGCCCAAAAAAATTAAATCTCTGTATATAATATAAGCTTTTGCCCAATTTATCCCCTATTATTCGAACATATCGATCAACCTATCCCCTATTATCAACCTATCGATAGATCGTTGATAAATGGTGGATGGTTTGTTCCGCATTTTTATGGGAAAAATTGAGACACGTGCAAATTTATGGGAGTTTATTTACGATACGTACTTGAAAATATCTGTAAGGAGACGAGAATATTGAATATCCGAACATAATTTATCCTTTCGTTATTTTCCTTCAAATTCTTTTGAAATCTGTCTGAAATACAAAACTGTGTACTTAAAAAAAAAAGAAAAAAAGAAAGCGTAATAATTTTTTCAATATTATATACAAATTGATACTTAATTTATAATTTCTCTAGGTTTTCCAAATTTTTAGAAAAATACAACATTCGAAACAATCCCGTTCGACGTTTCTGTAATTTCAACGGTTTATTTAAAAATGTTTCTCCAACGAAGGGGAGGGGAGCGCGGACCACCACACGTTTATCGTACTTTCATTACTTACGATGCGATGTACGATGTATATGCGGAATAATTTTCGTACAAAACCCATTTCCATAATTGCAAAACTTCGCATCCGCGAACCTTTATTTCATACCTCGTAACGCGTCTTTTTCACGACTCGTGAGTGCGTCGAGATACGAATGCAACGAATGAATACCAATTTGAATTAAAAAAACGCACCTGCAACAACGAAGATCCGAAAAGCTGGAAATTTCGATTAATTTTCTTAACGAGAGGCGTCCAAAAATCATAAAATTTCGATTAAAACCTTATTTTCTTTTTATTAAATTTAATATAATAAAGCAAAAATTATTTAGATCCTTTCTTTTCTTTTTATTTAGTTTATTTTTCAATTATTATTCGAGGAATTCGTCGAGAATTATTTGGTTCGGTGCGTTCGTTGGACAAGCGTCGAAAAAACAGCGAAAAAAACAGCGAAAAAACGAACGGAGAGCAGCGAGGAGAAAACGTTAACGTCTCGCGTCGAAACTTAGTTCGCCGTTGGGTCAGCCTAAAATCAATAAAGTGCAAGGTCCTGCCACGTACGAAATGCTACGACTACACCGGTGCTGAAAATCGTGCAGAAAGAGGCGGTGTTTCAATTATTTTTATCGTCTTCCACGCCTCTCTGCCTGCTCGTCGAAAAATTATTTTTTTCATTTTATTTTTTATCATATATCGTATTCACAAGTTGACAAATTTTGAAACTAGATATACAGTACCTGTTAGATAGAAATTCGTTTTGTCGTATCCAATAACCAGTATATATCCTTGGTTATTAATTATTCGTTATGAATAATATTCTTGCACTCGAGGAAGATGATCACACACGTCAAAAAGAGTAGATTAATTGCAAAGTATTTAAATAACACACCGCGAATGTCTGTCCAAAGTATTTATTGTATTAAACAAATTTTCTGTTTTTCTAAAATAAATTTAAATTTTCCATAAACGCGTGAACACGTTCGCAATACAATAAACGAAATATATTTATTATAAAACTGTAGAAAAAATTTAAAAACGAATTTCGAATTCTTGAACGGTGGCGTCATTGTTTTTCACGTTTAACGAGTGGAAACGTATCGCGTGCTTCAAACGACTTTATCGACTTTCGATAAGTTACGCTCGTAAAATTGTTAAATATTAATTAAAAAAAAAAAAGGTGGAAAATACACACAGAAGTGGTGTGATGATAATAGTATAATATATGGAGGAAGATAGTTTGCGATTGTATCGATGCAGATTGACTCGTCTTGAGATTGAGCCGTGTTTCAGATGTGAACGGAGTAAATTAATTCGAAACGTTTCGAGTCTACGCGAACGCGTAATTACGTAAAAAGTTGAGTTAATTTGAATAACGCTTGGTCGTTAAAGATAAATTATAATGGATTTTCAAGATTCTTGAGAGAATAATTCTTAAGAGGGATTGAAATTAAATTATAATTCGAGGGAGGGGGGGG
>NW_006263381.1:906477-907586 GCF_000469605.1 Apis dorsata
TTAAAACGTAATTGTCTGACACTCGAAAAATTAAATGGCGGTTTGATTAATTCGTCGAATAATGGATAGCGGAAAAATGTTAAAAACGGAAATGAAATTGTTGACCAAAATTGTTTCGAAAATAGATCGATCACGATCCGATCGTAATTTTAAAAAGGGACGATATTGAAAGATATACGATTGTCAAGGGAGAAATAAATTAATTATTTGGTATATATAAATATTCGACGATGAGAGAAAGAAACGAAAGTCGAATATCAATCAAAAATGAATTTCGATATATATATATAAAGAAACTATTGCAGTTGTGAGTGCATAGAATTATGGAAAAAAAAGAAAATAATTATTTCTTACTTATTTAGAAATTAGAAAGTTGAAAAGTAAAATGTAGATTAAAATGTAATTATCTGGCAAAAAAAAAAAAAAAAAAAAGAAAATAGAAAATTTCAAAGCGAAAATAAAGTTTTCTATATCGATAATAATTCGAAATAGATCGATCACGATTCGATCGTAATCTTAAAAAAGAACGTATTGAAAAATATACGATTATCTAGAGAAAAATAAATGTTTAGAAATTAATTATTTGACATATATAAATATTCAACGACGAGAGAAAGAAACGAAAGTCGAATTATCCATAAAGAAACTATTGCACTTGCGAGTGTATAGAATTATAAAAAAAAAAAAATACAATTATTTCTTACCTACTTAGAACTTAAAAAAATAAAAATAGATTAAAATCTGGCAATTATCTGGCATGAGAAAAAATTTCAAAACGAAAATACAATTTTTCACCGATATAGATATTCGAAATAGATCGATCTCGATCGAAAGATAAATATTTTAATCGACTCGAATCGAAATTTCGAGATATCCAACGTTTCCGGGAAGGAAATATTCTGCAACTTATCAGGGCAGAGAGTGAGTCATGAAAAAAGAAAATAATAATAATTATTATTTCCTAGCTACTTAGGGAAATCACTAATTAACGAAGCGCGATGCAGCCAGGTTGAACAACACGGATCTTCCTCGATTGATCGCAGTGTTGTACAAATGCAATATTTTTTTTTTTTCTTTTCCTTTCTTTTCTCTTTTTTTTTTTTTTTTTT
>NW_006263381.1:907840-909759 GCF_000469605.1 Apis dorsata
ACGCTATCTTTCCCTGAGACTACTAGTACTGGTTGCTATTAAAAATTCATAAAAGTGGCTCGTTAACAAGGCAGACTCGCTAACGACACGTAATTACCAGACTATTCGTTAACATTCAACCAAGAGATTTAATGAAAGTTAATAATAAGAAGGGAATTTAGATGAACTTCTATTATTTGCCCGTGTATCAAAAAAAAATTGTATCAAAAGATATTTCTTATCCGTTTTTCTTCTCGTTAAAATCTTTTTGTTATTCTTTTTTTTTTTTTTTGACTCTCGTTTGACTCTGGAGGAGAAATTTCGATCGATAGCAGGAAAAAAAGAAAGAAAAAGAAACGTGTTATCTTTGTTAAAGAATTATTATTTTCCAACGTGAAAATAAAATAAGAAAATGATGAATAAATCGAGGAGAAAGGAGAATAATAGACTTTAAGATTTCACGCGTGTGCAAATGTGATTTTAATTCACTAACGCTTTGTAGGATAAAATATTATAGATAGATATTTAGAAATCGGCGTGATTTTAATCGATATCACAAATCGGTATCTTCAATTTCACGGATCTAACATTAACTGGTAATAACACGATTCAACAAGAAATTTCCATTCGATTCTTTCCAATTCGAATACTTTTTATCGATGCCTTAATCTTGAAATTTCATAATTCTTTACCAGATCATATTTCAAATGAATCCTCATTCATTACATAATTCTCTCCATTTCAAATTTAAAAATCATTTATTCTATAGGAATATCATCGTGAAAATCTTCCAGAAAATCATCCTGCATTTCATCATCAAGCCACCAACAACCTCTTCGAAATATATATTTTCATAATTCTTTATTAGATCCATTACTACGATTCTCTCCATTCCAAATTTAAAAATCGTTTATTCTAACAAAAGAAACAAGGAATATTATCAAATCATCCCTTATCACGAAATTTCGAAAACTTTCCAGAAAATCGTCCATCCTTCGTTTCATCATCAAACCCTTCGAAATATATTTTCATAATTCTTTATTATTATCCATTACTACGATTCTCTCCATTCCAAATTTAAAAATCTATTTATTCTAACAAATGAAACAAGAAACATCATCCTTTATCGCAAAATTCCCAGAAAATCGTCCATCCTTCATTTCATTATCTAACCATCAACAATCCCTTCGAAATATATTTTCATAATTTTTTATTAGATCCATTACTACGATTCTCTCCATTCCAAATTTAAAAATCTATTTTGTTTATTCTTAACAAATAAAACAAGGAACATCATCCTTTATCGCGAAATTCTCAGAAAATAATCCATCCTTCATTTCATCATCAAATTAACGCTCTTTATTCTTCGATACTTTCATAATTTTTAAATTTCATAATTCTTTCTCAGATCATATTTCACTATTTATCGATCGTGAAATTTCGCAAACTTTCCAGAAAATCGTCCACCTTCATTTCATCATCATCATCATCATCGAACCACCAATACCCTCTATCTCGTCTTCTACAGCTATACTTTCACAATCTTGAAATTTCGCGAATCTAAAACGAATGATCAAAAACACGTTCACCCTCGAACCATCCTTTATCGATGTGCCTTGGTGCGATCTTCATAAATCACCTGGATAAAGATGGCGTTTCTCGCAAGTTGGTCAACTTGGAGTAGGAGAAAGAGAGCGAAGCAAAGTTTTTCCGAGGCGTGTGAGGAGGACGATTAATTGTGAATTATGGTTCGCTCTACATTTCTCGTGAAAGGGTATGAAAGGAGCGCGGTTGTTGCGCAACCGTGGCCATTCGGTGCAATCTCTCCGTGGAATAATTGCCGGTTCGTGACGTATCGTCGGTCACGAGGAACAAACGGCTCCGTGGAACCCGCCTCGCGCCGATTTCCATTGATTTTTCGACGTGGGGACGGCGAGACG
>NW_006263381.1:910277-915251 GCF_000469605.1 Apis dorsata
GTTCAAGGCAGGGAGGAGGGGGAAGAAGGAGGTTTTAAAGGGGAATAATTTTTCGTGATCAGAGATTCATCATGTGCCTTTTCTTTTTCTTGTTAATCGTACAAATTGATGGAATTTTGGGTTTGGGATGGGTTTGAATTTGAATTAAAGTTCAGGTCAAAATTACATTAAATTAAAGAAGAAGTGGGATTTGAACAAATTTTGATTGAAACGTTATTTAAGTCGCTTTTCCAATAGGAATTACTTGGAAATCTTAGATATCTGTGGTATTTTTGATGTGTAAGGGTTCTTGGTACGTGGAAATGAAATTTGAGAAATTGATCGATTGAACTAATGGAGAAATAGGATTTTAGAGAAAAAATTTGTATCAAATGCCCCAATAAGAATTATTCGATTCTTAATCTTAAATATTTTTTGGTATTTTTGATGTAAGGGTTCTTAGTTAGATGGAAATGAAATTTTAAAAATTGATCGAAAAATTGAAAGAAAAAATAGGATTTTAGAGAAAAAATTATCAAATGTTCCAATAAGAATTGTTCGATTCTTAATTTTAAATATTTTTTGATATTTTTGATGTAAGGGTTCTTAGTTAGATGGAAATGAAATTTTAAAAATTGATCGAAAAATTGAAAGAAAAAATAGGATTTTAGAGAAAAAATTTGTATCAAATATCCCAATAAGAATTATTTCGATTTTTAATATTTTTGATATTCTTAAATATTTTTGATGAATGGATAAAAGTTTTTTTATTTGAAAGGAGGTATGAATTTTTTGAGTTGTTATTACCGACATAATTTCACTGCTTGTTTCTTGAAACGAAGAGAACAAGTATCCAAGAAAAATTGAAAAGTTACTTAGCAGGAACGAGAATTCCATAAAAAAATTTATCTTTAAATAATTCCACGTTATTCGCATCGCATTCTCACGAAAACCTCGCTAATAATCAACCTATATTCAACAGAGAAGCAAAATCTAAAAGATTAAAATCTGGTTGAGGGAGGAGCAAAAGAGAAACACGCAGAATGATTCACCTACTTCGATTATCGTTGTTATAATCGTTACACACGTGTATGATAAAAACATAAACTGTTTGATTCTATCTAAAAAAAAAAAAAAAAAAAAAATCGACCGATATTCATACAAAACGTAATGGCAATCAATTTCCCTTTTGTTTCTTTTTCTTTTGTTATTTCTATTCTCTTATCCAAGTCAAGAATTTTGACATTGTCACGATGAAGAAAAATTGATTTCTATATTTATCCATATTTATAAACATCTTCACAAAATTTCTCGCTTCCTCCCATTTTATTTGCATCGAAAACATCTTTCGATCAAACATCTCTTATGTATTTAAAATCCTAATATAATCGTTTTACTCCCAACTCATTTGGAAGAAAAAAATATATCCATCCTATTTCTCGAATAAAAGGAGAAAAATAATCAAAAATTTTACATTTCATACGAGCTCGCTCTCGTGTTTTACACCTAATCTCTATTTTTAAAATTTTCACTCGCGTAACCAACAGAATAATTGCGAATAATTCACGAGTGATTAAAATCGAATTTCGAATCGAATACGTCGATACACGTGTAACTTATTCACCAACCGCCATCTTACATCTTATCGACCATTTTAAACGCTTCCCAGAATCATAATTTCCATCAACGATCTCATATTCTCCCCCCCTACCAATGATCATCATATTCGATGCAATTTTACCGTTTAAGGCAGTCTCCCTGAAAAGAATAAACCTCGATCAGGTGGCGCAGGAACTTAATCGCGCGAATCGAAACGTAATAATAATTTTTTGATTGAAAATCGAGTGTATGATATATATATATATATATATATATATATATAATAATNGTCGCGTTGTCAATTAGACCGTGCAACGTTTTGATTGGCTGCAATTGTTTCGCGATAATGGTTTCGATTGCACGTGTGTACCTCGAATGGAATGGAATTTGGTTACATCGATTGTCATTCATCAACGGAATCACGCGATTGTTAGAAACGAGAAGATTATTAAGATTCTTTCGAGATTTCTAATAATAAGTTTATGAGTGAATTATCTCGAAGATTATTGCGAACTAACCTATATCTTCTTCGCTCTTTTACCATCGAACGATAACGAAATCTCGACGACAATTTTTTACTTTCGAATGTAATTTTTCATTTCTCTTTTGAGAATTTTCTATTTTTATTTTTTTGTATTGATTTTTTAAATCGATTTAGAATTATCATTTCGTAATTTTTGAGAATTTGGTGAGAATTTTTACGAATGTGTGATTCGACGATAAATACGACGGAAAATGTACTTTTATAATAATAAAACGATCGGTTTAATTTTCAATTTATCAATTTTTTTCGCGATCAAAAAATCAACAATGTTTATTAATCGGAAGATTAAAGGTATTAAAAGTGGAAGAAAAAAAAATATCGGTTTAAAAATTAATCCGAGTACACTGTATTTTTTTCCTTTTTTTTTTTTTTTTTTTGCGTTTTATTTTACGGAGAATGAATATGTTCCTGTATTGGAAAAATAAATCAACACCGAGCGGTAAACAATCGAGAAAAACGCAAGTCGATTAAATTCTCCAAATTTTTTCCAAATAGTAAAACTAGCGAAATCCACCGTTAATTATTTCCAATTTTTTCCGAAAACTTGAAATCAAAACGAAATCAACGAAATCGTAACGGAATACATTTTGTTTCGTTGCAAATCGAACATCGACTACCATACTTACTAATACTTAACTATGGTAAGATAAAAATATTCGACAATCGCAATCCGAAATTTCAAATTAAAAATTTCTCCATTTTACATACATACGAGTTCCTACGCCACTGCGTCAAAGATAAGAGGAAACGAATTTTGATCGTTTACGAGTCTCTTTATATTTTATAAAGACTAGAGAAAACATTATTCACTGTCAATTTTTATATAATATGAAAAAATGAAGAAAAATGTAAGGAAACTCGCAAACGATTAAATCAACTTTTAATTATAATAATCCTCAATAAGTGTACAGGTGTATCTCTGATTTCGACATCTCGATTTTCTCTAGCATTGAGAGTATCACTCGAAAACATCTCTTAAAGTAATAATTGTTAGTTACAGATAGATTGACTCTTTTTTTTTATATAGAAAATCAATCGAGTTTGCAAATGCAATTCGATGTAAAGAAACAAAATACTATATATATCCTTTGAAGAGTTGAATTATTAATTAAAAAATCAATTGATTAAAATTTCCATAGTAATTCAAACTTTATTTATAACACTAAAATTACTATTGGTAGCCTAAATGGTATTCATTTTACGTATTAATTACGATATTATTTCAATCAAAATTGTAATTGTGAAACAGAAGAAAGAAAAAGAAAAATGTGAAAAATCTATAATTTTGCCGGTGTTAAAATGCTCGAGTAATATTTACAATATTGGAATTTCGATTCTCGGAACACCAATTACCGAAATTCTCTCTCCATTATCCAAACGTTCCATCATCTTCTCCACCATCCAAACGGTGTATTTCTATTTGCATTCGTTTACTTTCTTGTATATATATCGCGAATTTCGAAGCTTATTATCAAAACGGAATCTCTTCGAAATCACGTTACGACGGATGAAATTTAGTTACAGGAAAACCCCTTTATTCCATTATCCCAACGCGTCTCTCTCCCCTATTGGTTCCGATAATCGAGCTTCCATTGCGGTTATTACGATTGATCCTCGTTACGCACAATAACCTCACCCTAACTCAAACTGATTTTTATATAATAATTTCTTCAAACGTTTTTTTTAAAACTTTTAGAACTTAGACTTTTCGAAAATTTCAGAAAATCAAAAACGGTGATTTTTATATAATAATTTCTTCAAATGTTTTTTTTAAAAATACTTAGACGCTCTTCGAAAATCTCCATTCGAATCCAATCAAACAATTTCAACAACAATGAATAATGAATAATAAAAATTACGAAGAAAATCAAAAACGGTGATTTTTATATAATAATTTCTTCAAACAATTTCCAACAATTTCGACAATAATGAATAATGAATAATAAAAATTACGAAGAAAATCAAAAACGGTGATTTTTATATAATAATTTCTTCAAACAATTTCCAACAATTTCGACAATAATGAATAATGAATAATAAAAATTACGAAGAAAATCAAAAACGGTGATTTTTATATAATAATTTCTTCAAACAATTTCCAACAATTTCGACAATAATGAATAATGAATAATAAAAATTACGAAGAAAATCAAAAACGGTGATTTTTATATAATAATTTCTTCAAACATTTTTTTTAAAAGTACAAGTTCGACGCTTTTCGAAAATCTTCATTCGAAACCCAATCAAACAATTTCCAACAATTTCAACAACAATGAGTAATAAATGAAGTAAGTAGTGATGAATAATATGAATAATATATAAATGAGTAATGGATAATAAAAATTACGGAGAAAATCGAAAACGGTGTCGAGATCAGAGATGATTTGTTTGTATAAAAATAATAACGGGGAGGGAGGGGGGTTAATAAATTGGAAAGAATCTCGAATTCATCGGGATTTCGATCATCGTAGATTTCGTGGAGAAATTGGAAAAGGAAACGAGTGTGTTTAATCGTGTGTTCTATTGCAGACCTAGGGAGCCCATTCTTCCCTGGTGGTCCTGAATTGTGGCACCATCCATTGGCGTACTCGACCGCTGGCGAATTACCAGGCACGCTGCAACACGCGACGCTGGTGCATCCGGCGTTACATCCTCAGGTCCCCGTACGTTCCTATCTTTGACTATCTGCAGACAAAGCTCTGGAGCCGCCGACGAGCGCCCCGATGCACGTTAGTGATACATGATCGTTATACTCGATTATTATACGATACATCATAGCAGGTAGACACACGCATCTGGTACCTGGAGAGAGAGAGAGAGAGAGAGAGAGAGGGAGAGAGAGGGAGAGAGAG
>NW_006263381.1:915683-918325 GCF_000469605.1 Apis dorsata
GTTGATGAAAATATCTTATTGCCGAATCGATAATTCGACAATTTTCTCGAACAAGAATTGGGGTGATTCACGCGAAATTCGAAATTTTTTCCTTTTTTTTCTTTTTTTTTTTCTTTTTTTTTCTTTTTGTCAGATGTTGTTTAGCATTTGATGAATGAAGATGGAAAATTAGGGATGAATGAAGATGGAAAATTAGAATTTTGGGCTGTTTAATTATTTTTGAAATCGTGACGTGAGATTTTAGTTATTAGAAATTTTGAGGATAGAATTAATTGGAATGAATGGAGAGAAGATGGAAATTTAGAATTTTGGAGAAATTGGGGTATTTAGTTAGGTTTGAAAGTTAATCGCGACGTGAGATTTTAATTATTAGAAATTTTGAGGGTGGAGTTAATTGGAATGAATGGAAGTTTGAGAAAAGATGGAAATTTAGAATTTTGGGGAAATTGGAGTCTTTAATTATTTTTGAAAGTTAATTGCGATGTGAGATTTTAATTATTATGGGAAATTTTGAGGATGGAATTAATTAGAAATTGGAATAGAAGTTTGAGAAAAGATGGAAATTTAGAATTTTAGGAAAATTGGGATATTTAGTTATGTTTGAAAGTTAATCGCGACGTGAGATTTTAATTATTAGAAATTTTGAGGATGGAGTTAATTGAAATGAATGGAGGTTTGAGAGAAGATGAAAATTTAGAATTTTGGGGAAATTGGAGTGTTTAATTATGTTTGAAAGTTAATCGCGACGTGAGATTTTAATTATTAGAAATTTTGAGAATGGAGTTAATTGGAATGAATGGAAGTTTGAGAGAAGATGTGAATTTAAAATATTGGGAAAATTAAGGGGGAAATTTTGGGGTGTGATTTTTGAAACTTGATTGCGACATAGTCAAAAGATTTTTAGAAAGGTGAGAAGTTAAGATTTTAAGGTAAGAAGTTTAATTATCATGGGGAAATTTTTAAGGATAGAATTAATTGGAATAGAAGTTTGAGAGAAGATAGAAATTTAGAATTTAGAGTGTTATTTTTGAAACTTAATTTCATAGGAATCAAAAGATTTTAGAAAGAGAAGTTAAGATTTCAATTATTATGAGAAATTTTAAGAATGGAATTAATTATGATGTGTTCTTTGGAAGATAATGATTTTCTTTTCAGAAAAAAAATAATAAAAATTTAGAATCGCAATCATTTTGAGTACGATGAGAAATTTTGGAGTTGAATGTGACGCGTTTTATGAAAGCTGAAGAATTTAAAGGACGAGGAGTTAAGATTTTACCGAGGTTGAAGTTAATTGCGATGTAAAAGATTTTAAAAAGATGAGAAATGTATTCTATATGGAAAGTAAAGATTCAAAGAAGAGAAATAGCTTGTGTAGCTATTTTAAGAAATTTCAAAATTAAAATTTATTTGTTATACGTTCCATATTATCTAGAATTAGGAAATTTTAATTACTTTAGAATATTGTTGAATTAAAATTGTGCATTCATTAGAATTTTAAAAAAATTTTTTAAATTCTAATTACTGTAAAAACTTTCTTAATTAAACCTTAACTCGAAAGAAAAAATAATTTGAAAAAATTTCTATTAGAAATAAACTCGAAATGAACAAAGTTGTTAACAAACAAAGATAGAATAATTTTGAATCAATAATAAAACGAATAGAAAGTGATTCTCCAATTTTTAGTCGATATACAAAAAAAAAAACTTTGGTTCGATCGTAGTTGATATACAGAGAACGAGTTCGAACTAAAGTTTGTGTATTGCGATTACTATAGGTTTCTTTTTTTTTTTTTTTTTACAAAATTGTGTTGCTCATTATTGCACGTAGAACTTTATTTATTTTTTTTTATGTAGTAAAATTTTAAACGTTAATTTTGACACTTGTTATTCTATGAAAATGTGAGTGAATATTCTAATTGATGTGGCTTTATATTAATCCACCGCATCATTGCGATCTTTCAATGACTCCACTAATTGGTTAATCTTCGAAGTTCAACGAAATATACCAAATGATAATTATATTTTGATACTACAGTTTCTCTTTATAATATCCCTAAAAATTATATAATCTCGTCGAAAAAAAAAAATTTCAAACGAATTAATCAAAATTACATCTCACCCAAAAACAAAAAGTTTCACAAAATTCGCTTATATTCCAACGAATTACTCGTTCTACAAAACCTGCCATAACCTCGTCCAAAAGAAAAAAAATTCCATCCAAACGAATTAATTCGAAAAATTACACGAAAAATTCCATAAAAATTCACGAGCATTCCAACGAGTTATTTCAAACTACTAATATTCCCAAAAAACTGTACAATCTTCGAAATCTCACGCGTCCGACAACAAATTATTGCGGTTCGAACATCGCGCGAATTTGAAAGAAAAAGAAAGAACGCGGAATCAAAAATACGAAAAAAAAAAAAAAAAAAAAAATTTCCTCTAAATCAAAGAAAATGAGAGAAACGCAAGACGTTTGTTATTCGATCACGAGCACGAGGATATCGATTTTCAAGACAATCTAAACTTTCCAAAGCAGAAGTTAATTACTTCCTCGAGTTAATTATCGCGACTATCAAGCCCATCGTAAATAAGAAGGAATTGTTTCTTCCTTCCTCCTCCTCCTCCTCCTCCTCCTCCTCC
>NW_006263381.1:918337-918679 GCF_000469605.1 Apis dorsata
TTTTCTTCCTCTTCCTCTTCTTCGTTCTTTTAATATCATTTCCTCTCTTCCTTCCATTCGTTTTTCTCTCCTCGTATCGTGCAAATTTTCAACGGAACGTAGCGTCTGCCCCGGTTACAACGGGCAGGAACGATGCTGGTACAACCGGGTACGAATTGGGGAAACAGCCAGCAGCTATTGATTTTTAATATCAGCCTAGTTCTGTGCCAGGTTCACGCGGGTACCTATCACGCACCAACCACGTATCGAACACTTTTTCTCCCTTTTTCTCGCTATAATTCTTTTTTTTCTTTTTTTTTTTTTTCTATTGATAATGAGAAAAAGAGAGAGAGAGAGAGAAAG
>NW_006263381.1:918958-920185 GCF_000469605.1 Apis dorsata
GAAAAAATTTAGTAAGATTTTTGATATTGTGAGAAATTTTTGATAATGGAACTCAGTTTTTGTAAAAAGATTTTGTAAAGATTTTAAACGAAAACTTGAGAAATTTTTAATTTTTAATTTTGGAATTGATCGTGATGCGTTCGTTGGAAGAGATAAGGATTGGAGAATTGAGAATTTTGATTATTTCAGTATTGCGAGAAATTTTGGAGATTTTGGAGATCGCGAAAGCTGAAGATTTTAGAAAATGTGAAAACTTTCAGTTTTATGGAAATTGATGAAGAAAGAACGTGTTTCGAGTACACGTTTTCTTGATTAATTCGGTTTGAGAAGAGAAATCTGTTTTCTCTAAAATTCTTAGTTTAATCTATTAATCTATTATTTATAATAATCCTCGATTCAATATCAATAATAATCGTATCAAACGAAAGTTGAAAATATCAAAGATGTGCAATAATCTTTTTTTCTTATCGAATTTAAAAATAGAATAGAATCCAATGGAGGAAAAAGAAATAGATAGAAAATAGATGGAAGCTCTTTCGTCTTCGAATCAATGGCGTCGTTAATTTGAAAATCTTACATCTTAAGCTTAATCGTCCGATCGTCGAAATAATTGCGCGGGATAAAACAAATCTCCAATTAAAAACGATCTATATTCCAAATGGAATAATTCCATTCCGTATCGTTTCGCAATTAGATTCGATTATTCGACCGATTCCGACTTCGAATTTCGTCGAAAGGAAAAAAAAAAAAAAAAAAAAAAAAAAAGAGAGAAAAAAGAGAAAGAGAGAGAAAATATCGAAGAGACAGAAAAATTTAAAAAAAAAAACCATTTTCTCTTTTCCCTTTTTGAGAAAAGATATTAAACAAAGATGGACAGGTACGATTTACTAAAAGACGATTCGTAATATTGTACGAATAAATATTGACGTTTATTTAATTCTTTAATCCTAAAAGAGGGGAAGCATCCGTTTCCAACCGGTGAAAACCAGCCATTTCAGCCGCTTGTAAATACCACTATTTTCCTCCGGTGGAAATAAAAATGTTCCACGGAATCCACTTGACGTGATAATGAGGCGGAAGCTCGGCTAAATAGAGAATATTTCACTCGCCGACTTCGCATTCTGTGCTTTCACCAGAACAGAGTTTCTATAGCGACTCGAGATTTTCCTAATTCCGTTTCTGTCCCGTGACATTCCGTTTTGTGTGTGTGTGTGTGTGTGTGTGTGT
>NW_006263381.1:920604-921716 GCF_000469605.1 Apis dorsata
TCGAAAGGATATAAAGGATACACGCGAAAATATTTTCGTTTTCGAATCCATCCATCGAGATTTCTTCTTTTTCGAGTACATGCAATTCAATTCTGATCGTATTTATCGCATTGGAAAAAATAAACTTTAGATATTTTTGTTGGAAAATTTCTTCTTCCCATTCGAAAATACTCGATACTTTTCAAAGATTTATCGAGTATATATTACACAAAATTTCTTTCTTGAAAATTGTCTTTTCTTCGTATTTTTTTTTTTTTTTTTTTTCATTTAGTGAAATTGGAGAACTTTTGTTCCAATCGAAGATATTCCTTTTTAAGAAAAAAAAAAAAAAAATCATTTTCTCGATGAAAAGTAAGTAAAACATTTCTATACGAAACAAATTCTTTATTATCGAACAATAAAGTTACAATAAATGTAATATTCGATTTTTACGAATGGAAAAATATTATTTCGAAATCGTTGAAGATTGTATCGCGAAGGTAAACGCACGACACGATACTTTTCGATGCAAAAAAAAAAAAAAAAGAAAACGCGAAGACAAACGTCGAAAGGAAGGAGACTCGTCGATTTTGCAAAATCTACGGCTACGACAAAAGAAAACGCAGCAACGGTGCGGCAATACAGGATATCCGAGGCAAGTAGCGCAATACGTAATTACACGGGCATTACTGTAACACCGATATATCGTGATGCGGAATTGCGAATTAATCGCGGTTGCGCGATGTGGACTTGTATTGCCTTCAAGTAATAGAAATTTTTTCCTTTTCTTTGTATTGCTCATCGTTTATTCTCGTAATATTTTCGATTATTAAAAGGGGGATTAAATAATTTAAAAAATTATTCACTTTCGAATAAATATTTAAATATATATTTTTATACTTTATATTATTATATTATATTAATTTTTATTATAGATAAAATCCAATCTGACTTACGTCGATTTGAACTCAAATCATGTAAGATTTTAAGACTCGAACAGACTCAAAATTTAAACTTCTTTAATTTTAATCTTAATTCAACATCGAGGTCGCAATCATCTTTATCTATACGGTCTATCAAAAGATATTACGCTGTTATCCCTAAGGTAATTTATTCTTTTAATTATAAATTAT
>NW_006263381.1:921740-923015 GCF_000469605.1 Apis dorsata
AACTCATTATTTATCTTTAAATCAAAATTAATTATTAAATAAAGTTTATAATTTTCCAATTGTATTTGTGTTCGTTCGCGACAGAAAGAAAGGCGAGAGATCGAGAAAAGTGTTGTACGAAATATTCCTAGATATTTGGGATTACAATTCATGACGGGCTCGCGCGCCCATTTACGAACAAAAAAGTGATCCGCTTCACGGCCGAGATCGTTCCATCATTAAATAAATAGAGACGCTTCTTGTAACGTTGCTGCAAATTATCCCCGCGTATTCGTATTTAACACGGTTCTTGCGTTAATTAATCCACGCTCCGTAACTCGGTCATGGACTCTAGTTCCTAGTTGCACTGTGCCTCGTCGATTACATCTGAATTATACCTTAGCATTGGATATTAATTTGGGCAAATATTGGGAAAATTTCAAATTTATGTATACCTTATTTCTTGGTCGCAACGAACAGTGGATTTATAACGCGGTTTCTAACTTTTCTAACTATTCGATTTTTGAAATTGAATATATTATTGAATATATTATTCCTAGAATTGTTCTAACTTTAGATTCAAACGCGTATCAAACGTAAACTGAGATGTTTAAAATGATTTATAATCTTTCAATTTAATAAATATTAATAATGATTCTTTCCTATAATAAAAAATTGTCCATATCCAACAAAATATTTATTCTTTCTCTCTCTCAAACATGATCAAACCAGAAATCGAACGAAATTCGAAATGGCGTGTGTCTGACGAAAACACGAAACGTAGATATAGGAAAAATTCTTTTCTTCGTCGCAACAGAAAATCCTCACGAATATATATATATATATTAAACGCCTTTGAAAAGCTGAAAAACAAAGAAAGTTGTGATAAGCTCCAAGTGACGGAATCGATGCGAAGGGTAGGGGATAACGATGAAAAATTGTTGTTTCTGTTTTCTTTTTGCAGGCGCCCATGTCTCTGCCGCATCCCACGACGCTGACGTCGATACACGCGTCGCTACCCCATTTCCTACCCTCGCCGGCACTGGCATCGCCGGTTGGTTCACCCTCGTCCCAACCGAACATAGCAGTGAGCAACGCGCCCTGTTCCACCCTCTTCGTGGCCAACCTCGGCCAATTCGTGTCCGAGCACGAGCTCAAGGATATCTTCAGCAGGTCAGAGAGCGTGCCATCACGTGCACATCCTTTTTTTTTTCAATCTCACTCCGGATATTGTGGAAAAATTTCAATTCTTGATCGATGCTTTCTTTTCCTTTTTTTTTTTTTTTTTTTTTTTTT